>NC_056749.1:36433200-36698200 GCF_019279795.1 Protopterus annectens
GCAAGTACACAGCCTGTTGTGCTATAGTATTAACTTGGCAAAGCACTAAACTTCTATTCCCCTGCAGCTCTCAGTTCCTTGTAAAATCTACTCAATACTCAACTGCATCTCAACTTCACAGCTCAAGAAAACTGGAAAAAGGCAAAATGTATTGGGGGTCAAAGCCCAAAAACAGGGACACATTAAACATTGCTTATATAATCTTGGAAAGTTGCTAGAATAAAATGTTGTGTTGCCACCATATATTTTACTGCCAAGGTCCCTGAGCAAAAAACAGTCAGAGTAACATACCACTCAGCCACATCAGCTACTTTGTAAAAGAGAGGAAGACTGAAACTTAAATGGCTATCATTTAGTGAATTCAGTTCTCACCATAGCTGTCAACCTCTTAGTACAAAACACCTGGACAAACCCAGTAATGAGGGAATACAGCCCTCAAACATATTCAGTGAATTCAGTTCGTGCCATAGCTGTCAACCTTAGCACAAAACCTGGACGAAGCCAATAATGGGGAATACAGTCCCACAAATAGGGACAAATTTAAAATATTCATCTTATAAACTTGAAAATTGCTAAAAAAAAAAAAAGGTTGTGCTACTATGTATTCTGAAGAACATGAAGTTGGAAATTCAAATGCGGTCAATTTTACCATGGACAGAACAAAACAATTTTCACCAGAGACGCAGGGATTAAAACTGCAGACACGTCTTTGTAAAATGGCAGGGCACCAGAGCAAATCCACACAAACACAGGCAGGAGATGCAGACTCCACAGAAGCCACCCCAACCAAGAATCAAACCAGAAAACCTATAGCTGTGAGGCAACAATACTACCACTGCACCATCAATTATGCAAGGAATTAAACATTCAGAAACCTGAAGTCTGAAATTCAAATGCCTGTCAATTTTACTGCGGACAGAACAAAACCAATTTTCAGCAGGGATTAAAACTGCAGACACGTCTTTGTAAAATGGCAGGGCACCAGAGCAAATCCACACAAACACATGGAGGAGATGCAGACTCCACACAGAAGCCACCCCAACCAAGAATCAAACCAGAAAACCTATAGCTGTGAGGCAACAATACTACCACTGCACCATCAAATATGCAAGGAATTAAACATTCAGAAACCCTTAAGTCTGAAATTCAAATGCCTGTCAATTTTATTTAACATTTTAATCAGGACAGTCTGACTTGGAACAAATAAACAATTTTCAGCAGAGGCCCAGGAAGAAATAATGCAGACATGTCTTTGTAACATGGGAGGACACAAAAGCAAACCCACACAAACACAGCCAGAAGATACAGACCCCACAAAGAAGGAACCCCAGCCAAGAATCAAACCCAAGAACCTGCAGCTGTGAGGCAACAATGCTACTACTACACCATCAAATATCAAGCATTGCAACATTTACAAACCACAGATATTATGAGGAACAGATCAGATCGAATATGAGGCAAAAATCTGAAATTTTTTTACAAATGGTGGTGGGTAGGGAACTCAAGTCTTTAACACCTGCATACAGGGTACAGGGTTCAAGCCTGAGGTATTCCCTACCACACCACCATAAGCACCTGGGGCATTTTCACACACACTCACACACTCCAGTAAAGCATAAGCACCATACACAAACTCACTCCAGTAAAGCATAAGCTCCATACACAAATAAAGGTAAAAAGCACCATACACACACAAATAAACATTGTAAATTAAAGGTAAAAAGCACCATACACTTACCTGAATATATCCAGCCAACGTACATCCTTCCCGCGCAATACTGCAAGACCCGCGAGATCCCAAGGAAAGCCGACGAGATCCTAATGCTCCTTCCCGAGTCCTGCTGCTGCTCTTGCAGTCGCCGACCCATAATCCTGGCGAGCCTGTGCACTTTAAAAGTGCACAGACGTCTCTCCTTGTGTCCCCCTATGGGGACTGCCGGACTGCCTTGAGCATGCAGACCGACAGTAGTCGGGACTATCATGAAAGTCCATAATTTCAAAAAATAAATTTTTTTATTTTTCTTTATTTTCTTTTTTTTTTTTATTTTGAGGGGGCCGCAAGTCCGGCAGCCCGATGCCACGAGCCGCCCCTGATTTTATATATATATATATATATATATATATATATATATATATATATATATATATATATATATATGTATATGTATATATGTATATGTATATGTGTATATATATATATATATATATATATATATATATATATATATATATATATATATATATATATATATATATATGTATATGTATATATATATATATATATATGTATATGTATATATATATATATATATATATATATGTATATGTATATATATATATATATATATATATATATATATATATATATATACACACACATATATACACACATATATACACACACACACACACACATACATACAAAGAACACTTCCCAAAGGGGAAGAAGAAATATTGAATAACCAGGACGGTACTAGCCTTTAAGTCAACAGTCAGCCAGGAGGGGGAAGGAGGGAGGGACGTGAGAATAAAGGCGAGACAAACAACTCACATGGAACATTATGGTAAGTACATAACTTCTATATGTGAAGTTGTTAAATCTCGCCATTTATTCACACTAATGGGTAGCGTCCCTAGCACCCTCAACCTTGGGTGGCTCATGGGTGTATGTTCTTCAGCACCGTAGAACCAAAGGAAGCCTTATCTACTTTGCAATGTGTGATAAAGGTATGAGGCTTAGACCAAGAGGCTGCAGCGCAAATATTGTCAAGGGGTAATTTAGCTTGAAAAGCAGAAGAGGTAGAGACAGCTCTGGTAGAATGAGCTTTTGGTTTGTACGTTAAAGGCATGCTCATATTCTCATAAACAAAGGATACACAATCGGATAACCATTTAGACAAGGTTGTTTTAGTCACTGCATTGCCTTTTCTTGCTTCTGAGAAGGATACAAAAAGTTGGTCTGATTTTCTAATATCCTTAGTTCTGTCAAGATAAAATCTGAGCTGTCTGTGAACATCAAGTTTGTGCAGCATGTATTCCAATTTGCTTGAGTGGTTGGGGAAAAAGACTGGCAGTTCAATGACCTGATTGATATTTGACTCAGAACAGACTTTAGGTAAGAATGAGGGGATTGTTCTGAGAGATACTCTATCAAGATGGAAGATCATGTAGGGTGATCTGATATATATTGCTTGAAGTTCTGACACTCTGCGGACAGACGTAATGGCCACAAGAAATATTGTTTCCAAGATAAAAATTTTAAATCACAAGAAGATGCTGATTCAAAAGGGGGAAGAATAATTTGAGACAGCATAAGGTTTAAATCCCAGGGAGAAAGGGAATTTTGATCGAAGTTCTCATATGAAGAATGCCTTTAAGGAAGGTTTTAGATAATTTATGGCTCATAATATTTGAGCCACCAAGACCAAGGTGAAAATTTGAGATAGCAGCTAACTGAACTCGAACTGTAGCAGCTGCTGCCCCTTCCTTAAAAATCCGTTAGAAATTCTAAGATCGAAGATAGAGGAGCTCGAAAAGGGTCAATGTTCTGCACGTTGGCCCAAATTGAGAACATTTTTTTACTGCCATATAATTTCCTGGTAGATGGCTTGTGAGAAGACAAAAGAATCTGTCTTGTATCTTCTGAAATTGAATGAAGCCTGGCAATTAGGGGAAGTGGATTAGCCATGCATTCAGTGAGGGACTGCAGACAAGGATGAAGATTCCCTGATGGGTGAGTCAGAAGGTCTGGAACTGGGTCCAGGATCCATGGATCTTCCAACAGATGATGGTGGAGAAACGGAAACCAAATCTGTCGAGGCCAGTAAGGGGCTATGAGTATAACGGTCCTTCCCAATGATTTTGCTTTCTGTAAAAATCTGGGTATTACTGGGAAGGGTGAAAATGCATAAAGGAGACCCGGGGGCCAATCGTGTAAAAGTGCGTCTCTCGGGGGATGACCGGGAGATGGTATTAGGGCAAAGTAGCTTCTGAATTTTGAATTGATGTGGCTGACAAAAAAGTCGCAGCAAGGCTGGCCCCATTTGTGGAAAATCAACTCTGCAACCTGTTGTTTGAGAGACCACTCATGAGGAAGTAATATTGCCCTGCTTACCTTGTCCGCTATCACATTGGATTTCCCGGGGATGTGCGTTGCTAACAGAAAACGCTAGGATGACACAGCCCATTGCCAGACCCCGAGGGCTTCTCGACAAAAGGAGTAGGACTTTGTTCCGCCATGCTTGTTCACGTACCAGACTACTGACATGCTGTCTGTCTGAATTGCAATAGTCCCAAGAGGGGGAGAGTCCTAAAAGTACTGCAACGTCAGAAGTGCCGCTCTCCACTCTAGAACATTGATGCGCAGATGTGATTTTTGATCTGTCCATGTGCCTTGGGCAGTCTTTCCCTGAAAATGCCCCCCCACCACATCAGGGAAGCGTCCGTGGTCACAGTGGCTACTGGGGGGGGGGGTGACAAAGGGTCTTTAGATTGTGACATGAAGAGACGTCAACCACCATGAAGGTCTCTCCTGCAAAAATCCGTGATAAGAATCATGTGGTGCATTGGTAGTTTCTGGTAAGTCCACTGAGCGAAGAGGAGCCATTGAAGAATTCACATATGTATCCTTGCTAGTGGTATAGCCAGGATTGCTGCAGCCATCAAACCTAGTGCTTTCAAAACCTCCGCTGCTGTAACTTTGTTCTTCGACACCAGTGAGCTGACATTTTGGCGGAAAAGAAACTCTTTCGATAGGGAGACGTAGAGTGGTAGTTGAGGTATCTAACTCTGCTCCTATAAAAACGGTATGCTGAGATGGCATTAAGGCAGACTTTTCGAAGTTGATTGTGATGTTTAATTGATGGCAGAGTGTCAGAGTGGATTGTGTTGCTTGGGTCAATTGATGCCTGATGGTAGCGGTGAGGAGCCAATCGTCTACATATGGAAACACCTGGAATCCTAGACGCCTCAGGTGAGCCGTGACCACTGCCATGCATTTGGTGAACACTCTGGGGGCTGTAGTGAGACCAAAGGGCAGGGCTCGAAACTGGTAATGATTGGCTCCCAGCCGGAAGCGCAGATAATCTCTGGAGTGTCTGTTCATCCTTATGTGATAGTACGCGTCCTTGAGATCTATGAAGCACATCCAATCGCCTTTCCCTAAGAAGGGAAGAATTGACTGAAGCGTGACCATTTGGAACTTCTCTTTCTTTACAAACTGGTGGAGTCTGCTGAGGTCCAAGATAGGTCTCCAGTCCCCCATTTTCTTTGGTACCAAAAAGAATCTTGAGTAAGTTCCGAATCCGACTTGGTCTGCTGGGACTGGTTGGATGACTCTTTCTAGCAATCTGCGGACCTCTATGATTGCTTGTTCCCTGAGTTTGGGTGGAACATCTGGGATTTTCTTTATAGGAATGGGAGGGGTGAAGAACAGTATGAAATATCCTCTGGAAATGATGCTTTGTACCCAAGTATCCAATGTTATGTTTAGCCAGGCTTCTGGGTACAAAGACAAGTGATCCCCAACTGCCTCCAGGACCGAACAGTCGGGCCCCCTTTCAGGGGAGCTGGTAGGACTGACCGGAGAACTGACCCTTGTCACCCTGTTGCTGCGGACCCCCTCTGCCATGGGGGCAGCGTCTTCCATTATAACCCCCTCCTCTGCCTCTAGAGGGGGGTTTCCCCACGTGTGTCCTGAAAAGCTGCCTGAGTTTTTCGGAACCACACCACCCCCCCCAGGGCCCTTGGGGTAGGGCCGAGTGGGGGTGGAAAAATGGACCCCAATGGCAGATAAGGTCTTGCCTTCCTGCTCACACCTGGGTAAAGTTTCCTTTACTTTGGGCCCAAACAGTGATGAGCCATCGAATGGGGCATTAATAAAGGAAGACTTGAAGGGTTCCGCAAAGGAACAGAGACACATCCAGGCTTGTCTTCGAAGAGCAATGCCCGAACTAGCGGCTCTACTCGAACCATCAGCTGCATATGATATAAGACGCATGGACAAGTTCACTACTGAGTTTAGGGTAGCGAGCTGGGCGTTTACTTTGTCGGCCACTCCTGCAGCTACCGTACCCTGGAGAGTATCTCCTAGCTCTTTCAGGAGATCTCTCTGTAGTCCTGTAAAATGGGTTACGTAGTTCAGTGATCACAGAGAAAAAGTCGCTGAACTAAACATGCACTTCCCATACCTAGTCCTGTAAAATGGGTTACGTAGTTCAGTGATCACAGAGAAAAAGTCGCTGAACTAAACATGCACTTCCCATACCTAGTCCTGTAAAATGGGTTACGTAGTTCAGTGATCACAGAGAAAAAGTCGCTGAACTAAACATGCACTTCCCATACCTAGTCCTGTAAAATGGGTTACGTAGTTCAGTGATCACAGAGAAAAAGTCGCTGAACTAAACATGCGCTTCCCATACCTGTCCATGACCCTAGAATCTCTGTTAGGGGGGTGGATAGTAAACATGCGCTTCCCATATCTATCCATGACCCTAGAATCTCTGTTAGGGGGATGGATAGTAAACATGCGCTTCCCATATCTATCCATAACCCTAGAATCTCTGTTAGGGGGATGGATAGTAAACATGCGCTTCCCATACCGATCCATGACCCTAGAATCTCTGTTAGGGGGGTGGATAGTAAACATGCGCTTCCCATATCGATCCATGACCCTAGAATCTCTGTTAGGGGGGTGGATAGTAAACATGCGCTTCCCATATCGATCCATGACCCTAGAATCTCTGTTAGGGGATGGATAGTAAACATGCGCTTCCCATACCGATCCATGACCCTAGAATCTCTGTTAGGGGATGGATAGTAAACATGCGCTTCCCATACCTATCCATGACCCTAGAATCTCTGTTAGGGGGATGGATAGTAAACATGCGCTTCCCATACCGATCCATGACCCTAGAATCTCTGTTAGGGGGATGGATAGTAAACATGCGCTTCCCATATCGATCCATGACCCTAGAATCTCTGTTAGGGGGTGGATAGTAAACATGCGCTTCCCATATCTATCCATGACCCTAGAATCTCTGTTAGGGGGATGGATAGTAAACATGCACTTCCCATACCTATCCATGACCCTAGAATCTCTGTTAGGGGGATGGATAGTAAACATGCGCTTCCCATATCTATCCATGACCCTAGAATCTCTGTTAGGGGGATGGATAGTAAACATGCGCTTCCCATATCGATCCATGACCCTAGAATCTCTGTTAGGGGGATGGATAGTAAACATGCGCTTCCCATACCGATCCATGACCCTAGAATCTCTGTTAGGGGGGTGGATAGAGGTGGATGTCTCAGATACTTCCTTTTTGGTGGCTGCAGCTACCACCATGGCACCAACAGGCACTCCCTTTGTCAAAAATGGTTGTCCACTGGGGCAGATATGAATTTATTGGGTCTACGAGGGACAGGTTCCATGGCCTCTGGTGACTCCCGTGCCTTACGAGAGATCAGTTCCATGAGCTTGTCGTAAGGCGGAGACACCCAAGAAGTGGAAGGTTGAGACCCAAAAGCCTTCAAGAGCACAGACATCCTCAGTAGGGGTCTTGGACTGCCAATCGCCCCTCTGACTAAGGATCTCTAGTATCTCTGCAAAGGAGATATCCTCAGAGGGGGGATCGAGGGGGCCCTTCTGACTCATCTAAGTCCGTGCCAGATGTCAAAGACTCCTGTGGGGAGTCTAAGTACCTCCTCTTGCACAGTCTCTTCCTGGGCACCTCCTCAGTGGGGGGATCTGGGGAGGTCTCAGAAGAGCATGGGACACCCTGTGGGGGTACTTGAGGCTCGGGGTCTCTACGCTTAGATGGATCAGTAGATGAAGAAGCAGACACAGGAGCTTAAGGGGAGAGGGAAAGCTGAACCGATGCTGATGTTGTCTTTGGAGACAAAACTCTCCTCATAGCTTCGAAGCCACCATGGCTCAGACGAGAAGGAGTGGATGGACCCGGGAGTACAGTCCGATCCTCCCGCACCGAAACTCTGGGCTCCGAGCCCGAGGTAGGAGTCGAGCTCATCCGAGCCGAAGCCTCAAGAGGAAGAGTCAGCACCGACAAAGCGGTGCAACTATCCTCCCCGGACCCGACGGGAGAGCGTCGGCTCCTAGACTCCTCGGTCAGCGAGTAGATGGAGCCGATAACACCAGTGCGGGTATCGGCTCCAAAGGTTCAACCACCATCGTTTCAATTTCCTTCAACTCCGAGAGTCCAGTATGGCTCGGAGGAGGAGTAGACAAGTCCGGTTCCATGGTCTTTGGTACCGAAGAGCTGCTCGGGGCCGACAATTTGGCAAGTCCTGGCACCTGTAAAAGCTTCTGCACTTGCCGATCCATGTCCAAATCTGAAAGGCTGACTGAAGACTGGGCTGAATGCACTAAAGGTGCTGACTGGAGCAGAGGTGAAGAAGGGCTGGTTCCAAATCAAAGGTACACTCTGTTCCGATGACTGTGGAACAGATGACCCTCCTTCTGAAATCTTAGCCTTTTTTGAGACCTTATCTGTAGACTTGGATTTTGAGGATTTGTATGATGTACTAGCACCCTCATGGCTACTCAAGACTTCTGAAAAAGATTGCTGTAGCAATCCCCTGTCTATAAGTTTCCTCCTTCTCTCCAAGAGAACTCTTGAAGAAAATGAGTGGCAAATGCTACAGGTGTCTTGGAGGTGTTTAGCCCCCAGACAGTAGACACACTGAATGTGTCCGTCGGTAACAGACATTTTCTGACCACAATCTGGGCATTTTTTGAATCCCGATATGGGATGGGATTTCTCCCTATCATCTGACATAGTTAAGTGAAAAAGGCAGTAAATTAGATACACAACAACTAAGCCCAAACTTGGCACTAACTACAACAGTATATATATATATATATTTTGAACAAACATATAGATACAAATATAGGGCTAAGAGGCCCACAGAAAAACCTGACTATAATAAAGATTAATAGTAGAGAAGAGGGGCTTATGGCCCACACAAACTAAGAAGCCAACAAGGCCCTAACTTTTAAACTATTTCTACTATCTACAGAGTAAATACAATAGTACTAACACACACTCTATACATTAAACAAAAAAGAAAACTTTTTTATAGACTTGCTGTTAATTTGTTTCTAAAATGGTCCAAGCTAACTGGAACACCGAGATCTCTCTTGCCGTGGCAAACTAGATCTGAGGTAATTCCAGCAGTGCATTGTGGGATAAGGGGCTTGGTCTCGAGCTACTGGCAAACCTTGAGCTTGCTATCGGCTGTGTCGGAGCTGAGGATCGACTCTGAACCCATCAGTGAGAATAAACGGCGAGATTTAACAACTTCACATCATTTGTTTACCAGGAAAGTCTGACTTGGAACAAGCTAATTTTCAGCAGAAGCCTAGGCAGAAACACTCCAGAGGCATGCCTTTGTAATGTGACAGGAAACTAAAGCACCCGGAGGAAACCCACATGAACACAGGGAGGACATGCACTACACACAGAAGGCACCCCAGCAGACAAACTAGGAACCTCTTGCTGTGAAGCGACAACGCAAACCACTGCACTGTCTGGTAATGAAATACTGCAAACTGTTTTGTCATCTTCGTTATCAACCCTTTTTCCGTCTTGACATGGGGTCAGGGTCTCACATCAACATTAGTCAATGACATGGGGTCAGGGTCTCACATCAACATTAGTCAATGACATGGGGTCAGGGTCTCACATCAACATTAGTCAATGACATGGGGTCAGGGTCTCACATCAACATTAGTCAATGACATGGGGTCAGGGTCTCACATCAACATTAGTCAATGACATGGGGTCAGGGTCTCACATCAACATTAGTCAATGACATGGGGTCAGGGTCTCACATCAACATTAGTCAATGACATGGGGTCAGGGTCTCACATCAACATTAGTCAATGACATGGGGTCAGGGTCTCACATCAACATTAGTCAATGACATGGGGTCAGGGTCTCACATCAACATTAGTCAATGACATGGGGTCAGGGTCTCACATCAACATTAGTCAATGACATGGGGTCAGGGTCTCACATCAACATTAGTCAATGACATGGGGTCAGGGTCTCACATCAACATTAGTCAATGACATGGGGTCAGGGTCTCACATCAACATTAGTCAATGACATGGGGTCAGGGTCTCACATCAACATTAGTCAATGACATGGGGTCAGGGTCTCATCAACATTAGTCAATGACATGGGGTCAGGGTCTCGCATCAACATTAGTCAATGACATGGGGTCAGAGTCTCACATCAACATTAGTCAATGACATGGGGTCAGGGTCTCACATCAACATTAGTCAATGACATGGGGTCAGGGTCTCACATCAACATTAGTCAATGACATGAGGTCAGGGTCTCACATCAACATTAGTCAATGACATGGGGTCAGGGTCTCACATCAACATTAGTCAATGACATGGGGTCAGGGTCTCACATCAACATTAGTCAATGACATGGGGTCAGGGTCTCACATCAACATTAGTCAATGACACGGGGTCAGGGTCTCACATCAACATTAGTCAATGTGATCAAATCACTTGGTTATGCCGCAAAGTAACCTGCTTAGTAAACAAATTTACTGTTCTACTTGTGATATAAACTACATTTTAAGACTTGAGATCTAATTACCACCACTGTAAAGCTTTGATTATGGCAGACGGTTTGTTTTTTATGGTTCTTTAGTAACATTTCTGGCCTGGAAATATGAGCATCTCTCTACTGAGTTTGTAGCTGGATGGAGTCAAAGAACTTACTTGCAAGCTTAACAGTGTTATTTCCAGAGCACCACTCTAAGTAAGGAGTTTTATTTAAAATAAATGTGTGGCCACGTCTGTTTATGAAGCAGTTAGTTGAAGTGTTCTTTAGTCAAACTGATATCTATCAACACATCACTAACCAGCAGTATTTTGTGCGAGATCATCGTGCAACACCAGCAGTATTTTGTGCGAGATCATCGCGCAACACCAGCAGTATTTTGTGCGAGATCATCGCATAACAGTTTAAAGGTAGTCTTGCTTTTCCGTTACTGCTGTCTGATTTCAGAATTGGTATATTTAAGTAGCAGGGGGTGTGGGGAGCACTGCCTTCCATTTGGGGGTGTAGGGTCAATACTATCCACAAAAACACTTGCTTTGGTGACTTTTTTCTTGTTTTTTTTTTACTAAGCATTCTGTCAATGTAACTATATTGATGGATTATTAGTCAACATACAGAATCTGCAAAATTTTGTTGTTATATATGCCGATACAGATAAGTACGTCTGTGTGGATACAGATACGTACGTCTGTGTGGATACAGATACGTACGTCTGTGTGGATACAGATACGTACGTCTGTGTGGATACAGATACGTACGTCTGTGTGGATACAGATACATACGTCTGTGTGGATACAGATACATACGTCTGTGTGGATACAACACAGACATTTACTTACTTATTTACTTCAATTTTTTTTTTTTTTTTTTGCCTAGGTAAGCAGGCTGGTCAACAGACCATTTTCAGGTATGACCCTTGCCAAAATGGTAAACAAACACAAGATACAATGAAGCCACAAAACTTTTAAGTGAGCCACAGTAACCAAAGATGCAGAAGTACAGTGACACAGATATGGGATCGCACTACGGCACAGGAGGACATTATGGGTACAATATTGACAGCATACGTGATTATTTACTATAACAGTTGTAAGTCAGTAGTCAGACATTAGGAAATATCTGATACAAAACAAAGTAAGGTTTGGGTTTTGAATTAGAAACTGCACTCCCTCCAAGCCCTCCTCACCTTGGAGGATGCAGATGTTTGTGCAGTTACAGAGACAAGGTTTAAAGGCACAGAGAACACACCTGAAGTGCGGAGCTACAATGCCTTCCACACATTTAGAAAGTACAGTTTTGTACCTACCATAAATGTAGATGTTCGAGTGTTCACACTGCTGCAGTCATTACACTTGGGTTATCCTGCCGTCAGGCGGTCCCGCAGTCGGCCAGAGTTCCAAAGTCTTGGTCTGGCGTCGGTTGCTGTCGCTTCTTCCCTGACGTCAGTGCGCCAGGGGGGTATATAAAATGCATCCAATGCCATTTTCTTCAGTTTTTCTTGCCCCGGATGTCAGGTGCCCCCCAAGTAGGTAGGCAATACATATTGCTAATAAAAAATATACATATAAAATAAAAACAATACCTTCAGTTACAAGCAAATACACCACAAAGGTTGTATAGGATAGAAAGGTATAGATAAGTCCAGCTAGTTCAGAGGAGATGGAGTGAGGGTAACCTGAACTGCAGCAGTGTGAACACTCGAACATCTACATTTATGGTAGGTACAAAACTGTACTATGTTCATCGTGTTACACTGCTGCAGTCATTACACTTGGGTAGAATCCCAAAGCCAAGGTTGGGTGGCTGGTCTATAAAGAGTCTGGATTGGCTATGAGGCCCTGCAGAACTGCAGTGGCAAATCCTGCTCTGGATTTAGAGTAGAGGGGCAAGTGGTAATGCTTGGTAAAGGTGTGCACTGAACTCCATGTTGCAGCCTCCAAAATTTCCTTGGTAGGTACTCCTCTGAGAAAGGCTGTTGAAGTGGCTGTTGCCCTGGTGGAGTGTGGCCTAATGTTATTAGGCACCGATATGCCATGCTCTGCATAGCAGAAACGAATGCAGTGTCCTATCCATTTCGAAATAGTCTGCTTTGAAATAGCCTTTCCTTGTGATCCTGCAGCATATGCTACAAACAGTTGGACAAAACAAAAGCTTTCAGAAAAACTGAGCAATTAGAAGTGTAGCTGCCTGTGTATGTCCAAAGAGTGCACAAGTCTCTCCCCTTTATTCTGGGGATTTGGATAAAAAGTTGGCAAATGAATGGTTTGGTTAACAGCCACACTGGATACTACCTTTGGCATGAATGTTGGGTTTGTCCTTAGAGAAACCCTGTCCGGATGAAAAATGATAAAAGGTTCCACTGCCATCAAATGCCTGCAACTCTGAGACTCTTCTTGCGGAAGTTATTGCTGGGAGCAGAGCAGTTTTCCACGATAAGAATTTTATCTCAGCTGTACTGGCTGGCTCAAAAGGAGGCAGTGTGAGCTTTTCCAAGACAAAGTTGAGGTCCCATGTAGGTATCGGTGCTCTCCTTGGGGGTGTTATGTTTTTTCCCCTCTGCAGTACTGTCTTAGCAGTGGATGTGAGAAAATAGGAGGTTCCATATTGTAATGAGCTGAAATGGCAGAGGCATGGATCTTAATTGATGAGGATAGGCCTTTGTCCAGCATCTCAGTTAGGTATTGTAAGATCTGAGGAATATTCGGAACAAGTGGTTAGAGTCCTTGTGCCTGGTTCCAAGCACAGAATCTCTTCCATTTTACTGCATAAGATTTCCTGGTGCTAGGCCTCCTGGCTTCCAAAATGACATCCATAACAGCTTTAGAGAGAGGTGTGTACTGAGTGGTTATATTATTTGTCATACAGCCAGATTTAAGGTTCTGAGTTGGCTGTGCAGGATCTGATTATTTTGTTGAGTCAGATGATGAGGAATTTGAGGTAAAGTCCAGACTGGGCCTTGAGACAAGCTCTTTAGGATTGGGTACCAGTGCTTGCGTGGCCAGTCTGGGGCAATCAGAATTATTTTTGGCTTCTCTTGTCTGACTTTTAGGAGTACCTTGGGGAGGAGAGGCAGGGGTGGAAAGGCATAAACTGTTAGGGTTTTCCAGATGAATGATAGAGCATCCACTTTCCATGCTTGTGAGTAATAAGTCCTTGTGCAGAATCTCTGTAGTTGGCAGTTGTGAGGGGAGGCAAAAAGGTCTATGTCTGGGGATCCCCATTTCCTTGTTATCATGCTGAAGACTTGTGGATCTAGTTGCCACTTGTGAGGATCCATGAGGTTTCTGCTTAGTTCGTCTGCCAGAGTATTTTTCTTTCCCGGCAGGAACTGTGCCTGCAGATGTACTTGATAGGTCAGTGCTGTGTTCCACAAAGTCATGGCTTGCCTGCAGAGGGGGTAGGAATGTGACCCCTTGCTTGTTTATGTACCACATAACTGTAGTATTGTCTGTCTTTAGCAATAGTTGTCCTGGATGTAGTAGATCCTTGAAAGCTGTCAGGGCATTCTGTACAGCTAGCATCTCTTTTTGATTGATATGAAGATGCATTTGGTCCACGGGCCACGTGCCCTGAATACATTTTCCTGCCATGTGTGCCCCCCAGGCATAATCCAGTGCATCTGTTGTTAGTGTATGCCTGGCTGTGGGTAAAATGAAAGGATGTCCCTTGTTGTGGTGACAGGCCAGTACCCACCATTGAAACTCCTGTTGCAGGCAGGGAATAAGAGTTATTATTGTTTTCAGGCTGTGGCAATGTTGAGTCCAAACACTTTTTAGATGCCATTGTAGCTTCCTCATATGCAGCCTTGCATATGGAATTAGCAGGATGCAGAATGCCATGAAGCTCAAAGCCTGCAGAATTTTTCTTGCAGGTAGCTGGGTCTTTGTTGCCATCATTTGAAAGTAATGAGTCAGTTGCCTTTGCTTGTCTGGCGTGAGATAAGCCATCTGAGCAGTTGTATTTAAGCTTGCACCCAGGAATATTATCTCTTGAGAGGGCACTAGTTTTGATTTATTTTCGTTTACTGTGTACCCTAGGCAAATTAATAATCTTTTTACAAACGCCAGGTGCTTTAGTAGAATGTCCTTGCTCTCTGCTTGAATAAGACAGTCGTCCAAGTAGGGATATATCTGAATTCCTTTTTGTCTGCAAAATGCAATTACTGGGGCCAGGCACTTTGTGAAGACCCTGGGCACAGTAGATAAGCTAAAGGGCAGAGCAGAGAAATGGTAATGCATTGAGCCAGCTATGAATCTGAGGTATCTTCTGCAAGATTGTCTGATTGGAACATGCAGGTATGCCTCTGAGGTCCAAAGTAACTAGCCAAGCCTTCTTGGCCAGCATGGGTAGAAGCTGTTACAGTGTCAACATTTTGAATTTTGGAACGTCCAGGAAAGTATTTAGAATGGTCCAGTACTGGTCTCCAGGCTTTGTCCTTTCTGGGTACCAAGAAAGGCTTTGAGTAAAATCATTGCCTCTGCTCTTGCTGTGGTGCTTTTTGAATAGCCCTCATGTCCATGAGAGCAGATATTTGTTTTTATGCCTCTGCCCAGCGATTGTGTGGCAGGTCTGGCATACCTTTTGACCTTGGTAGGGTGTGAAAGTGGAACCTGTAACCCTGTGAAACAATATTCAGTACCCATTTGTCCTGGGTGATCATGAGCCGATTTTGTGAGAAAAATGCTAGTTTTCCCCCCAAGGGTGCTGCCAAAAGGTAAGTAACTGGCATTTGTAGAGTAAAGTCATTGAGACTGTTTCCTATAAAGTTGTGATCCGTCTTCTCCGGCTTTGGGGGCTGAAGCACCCCATTGTTTAGGTCTGTATGAACCTTGGGGCTGAGATCTGCCTCTTGGGCGTCTGTATCTGCCTCTTTGTGGCCTGTCTGACACTAGAAAGGACCAATTTTTTGAAGGCCAGTTCCTGCTAAATCTAGGTGGCTGGACCTGTAAGAAATCCTTCACTGTCTGCATTGATTTTGTTTTATCCTCCGTTTTCTTTAAATCGAGGTGGCTGGACCTGTAAGAAGTCCTTCACTGTCTGCATGGTTTTTGTTTTATCCTCAGTTTTCTTTAAATCTAGGTGGCTGGACCTGTAAGAATTCCTTCACTGTCTGCACTGATTTTGTTTTATCCTCAGTTTTCTTTAAATGTCAGTGGCTGGACCTGTTAGAAGTCCTTCACTGTCTGCATCGATTTTGTTTTATCCTCAGTTTTCTTTAAATCTCGGTGGCTGGACCTGTAAGAAGTCCTTCACTGTCTGCATTGATTTTGTTTTATCCTCAGTTTTCTTTAAATCTCGGTGGCTGGACCTGTAAGAAATCCTTCACTGTCTGCATTGATTTTGTTTTATCCTCAGTTTTCTTTATATCTCAGTGGCTGGACCTGTAAGAAGTCCTTCACTGTCTGCATTGATTTTATCCTCAGTTTTCTTTAAATCTCGGTGGCTGGACCTGTAAGAAGTCCTTCACTGTCTGCACTGATTTTGTTTTATCCTCAGTTTTCTTTAAATCTAGGTGGCTGGACCTGTAAGAAGTCCTTCACTGTCTGCATTGATTTTGTTTTATCCTCAGTTTTCTTTAACACCTCTTCTGCCTTAACACCAAACAAAGTATCATGCTGTAATGGAGCATCCAATAATTTTGCTTTAACATGATCAGGTAAAACTCTGTTCTTTTAACCAAGCATGCCTTCGAATGACAGAACCTGTAACTGCGGCTCTGCAAGATGCCTCTAATGAATCGAAACCACATTGCAGAGTATGCTTTCCCACTTGTTCAGCTGCATGCAATAAATCCTGCATTTCCTTGATGTCCTTCAAGGATGCAACTGCAGTCCTGACATATGGGTCGTCCTGCCTCAAGCAGCCCTTCAGTCGTCCGGATTCCAAAGTCTGGGTCCGGCGTCGGCTGATGTTGCCTCTTCCCCGACGTCAGAGCGCCTGGGGTATAAAAACGTCAGCCGACGCCATATTCTTCAGTCTTTCTTGCCGCGTGGCGCCCGAAGCAGAAGCAGTTTGCAAGTGCCGGTCGACCAGCTCCTGTGTTTTCAGCTACTGAAGTCTTCAAAAAAGCTAAGTACCCCGTTGGGGACCTTTTCTTGCCTCAGCCGATGTCAGATAAAAGTGAAAAAGTTAATAATTGTTTAACTTGTGGGAAACAAATACCTCATAAGGATTTCCACTCTTACTGCCTACCTTGCCTAGGCCCAGAACACAACGTCTCGGCCTGTGCAGCTTGTGCCTCTTTCAATAAACGCACTCTTAGGCGTCGGTCTGAGTTTGCACAGGATTATTTTGGGGAAGATTTCTGTTCTATCATGCTGTCAGAGCTTCCGACAGCACATTTACCTAAAAAACGGAAGGATAAAGACCGACACCCGCGGTCTCGGCCGACACCACGCTTAGGCCTACCGCGAGTGTCTCGGTCTCTTCTGAGCCAGTTTCGCAACCGCTACAGACCGACGACACCACTCCACCGGTTACTTCGGTACCGGAGGCCAGCTCGGTGCCGGTTTCTCTGCTCCCCTCTGAGACCGTAGCCCAGGATATTTCTGACACCATTTCAGTGGATAAGACTACTCCAGCACGTGGGGCTGCCAGGCCTCCAGTGTCTATGTCCATTAAGGCCTACACACGTGCTAAGGCTGCCAAACAGGCCAAGTCTCTCCCTCCAAGATCTGTTTCTCTGGGATCCACTTCTGGTTCTCAAATTTTAAGTTTAGCTGAGGACCTTATTTCTTTGATTAGGGGTTCACAGCCTCATCCAGATAGAGGCTCTCAGCCGCCTGCTGACAAGAGGCCTAGGGTTGAGCAGGTAGACTCCTAGTCCTCCGATGAGGCCTCAGGTGATTCTGCACATTCAGACTACCAGGAGGAGGCCTTCCCGGCCTACCAGGATTCTGATGCGGAGGAATCTATTCCCTCTGCTTCTCCTCCTGAGGAGTTTTCATTTGGGGAAATGCTTCAGTCCATGAGGGAACACTTCAAATGGCAAGGCCAAGAATACTCAGATTCTAGGAAAAGGTTAAGGGAATTTTTAAAGCTACCTCAGCATAGACCCTTAGCTATTCCTCCAGTTTTAGATGATGTGCACTTAGAATCTAGTGTTACCCCTGACTCACCCCCCCCCCCTGCTCCTGTCAAGCCAGACAGGTACTACAGGGTCCCAGACACACATCAATTTCTGTACAAGGGCCATGCTGCTGACCCTGAAACTATTTCTCAGGGGCCTAAAGGGGTTTCCTCCACTACTGCTAAGAACCCACTCCCTTCGGAAAGAGATTCTAGGGCTTTAGAAAGGTGGGGCAAGAAAGTATATACATCTTCCACCCTTTCTATGCAAGCATTAAATTGTCAATTCCATATGATTCAGTATCAGGAATACATGTTGGATGACTTGCAAAAGAAACTGGCTTCCCCTGAACCATTAGATAGAAAGGGGTTACAGGAATTGGTTCATAATACTAAGCAGGTTAGCAGCCATTTCCTTCAATGTGGATATGATGCATTGGAAGCTTCATTTAGAGCAGCAATGACAGGTGCAGTCATACGCAGACATGCTTGGTTAAAGAACACAACATTGCCCTGACCAAAAAAAAATTTGCTTGCACCACACACTAGAGAGAGAAAAGCTTTGGTGCTACTGCACAAGAGGTTTTAAAGAAAATAGAGGAAAAGGCAAAATCAGTGCAAACAGTCAAAGATTTCCTCCAGGTACAGCCTCCAAGATTCAGCAGGAATTGGCCTTCTAAACATTTGTCCTTTCCTGACACAGACAAATTTCAAAGAGGCAAAAACAGACGTGGCAGAGGTAGAGGGCAAACTCGAGGCTCCTACAGAGGATGTCAATGGCAGCCTCCGAACCAGAGAGGTGGGGCAGGACCTTCCACTGCTCTGCCAGGACAATCTCAATGACTTGACTTTGACTCCACCATCCAGGGCTCAATTAGAAGCACCTTTGGGCGGAAAGTTATCTTTATTCCCCAAAAAATTGGCACAATATTACAAAGGACAAATGGATACTGGAGATAATAGACAAAGGATACAGATTCCATTTTCATACACTGCCAACAAGACATGGCAGGCCAAACCTGCCACCAAATCAAAGGGCAGAGGCACTCAAACAAATAACAAACCTACTTCAGATAAGAGCAATAGAAAAGGTTCCTTCTGCAGAACAAGGACAAGGATTTTATTCAAGACTGTTCCTTGTTCCAAGAAAAGAAAACCAATGGAGACCCATTCTGGACTTGTCCGCACTGAATACTTACCTTATTGTGCCAAAATTCAAAATGCTGACTTTACAGCAACTCCTTCCCATGCTGGGCAAGGGGTCTTGGCTGGTAACTCTGGACCTCAAGGAGGCATACCTGCATGTCCCAATCAGACAAAGTTGCAGAAGATGCCTCAGATTTCTTGCAGGCTCAGAGCATTATCAATTCTCAGCATTGCCCTTTGGCTTATCTACTGCGCCCAGAGTATTCACGAAATGCCTGGCATCAGTAATTGCACATTGCAGACTTCAGGGGATACAAATATACCCTTGTCTGGACGACTGCCGTATACAAGCGGACAGCCAACATGCCTTGTTAAAAAACTTGGACTATGTCATTCACCTACTGCAGGCCTTGGGATACACAGTCAATATTCAGAAATCAAGTCTCGTACCATCCCAACAAATACCTTTCCTGGGTGCCACACTGGACACAAACACCCAGATTGTTTTTCTTTTTCTTTTGTCAGAAATGCTATTACCAGAATACTTCAGAAGATTGGCAACACACACCCAGATGACTGCAAGGAAAATCCTGCAGGCCCTGGGTTTCATGGCATCTTGCATTCTTCTGATTCCACATGCAAGGCTGCATATGAGGAAACTACAATGGTACCTAAAAAGTCTATGGTCTCAGCACAGCCACAGCCTGGAAACATTGATCCCACTCATTCCATGCCTTCAAAAGGAATTTCTGTGGTGGGCTCAAGCAAGCCAGAAAAACAAAGGTCTGCCTTTCAGCAAACCTCATACAAGTCAAACCATAACAACAGATGCCTCAGACCATGGATGGGGGGCGCACATGGAGGGCAGATGCATTCAAGGACAATGGACACAAAAAGAAAAGCACCTGCACATCAACCAAAAAGAAATGCTGGCAGTGATACATGCAATCAAGGCCTTCGAAAAGTTCATGCATCAGGGCCATCTACTAATAAAGACAGACAATACCACAGTTATGTGGTATATAAACAAGCAAGGAGGTACCCATTCCTACCCTCTTTGCAGACTGGCAATGAATCTCTGGGATATTTCCCTATAATTGAAGATAGAACTACAATCCCAGTTTGTACCAGGGAAGGACAATGTTCTGGCGGACAGCCTAAGCAGAAACATCATGGATCCACACGAATGGATGTTGCATACAGACATTTTCTTACAAATAGCTCAAGCATGGGGAAGGCCGGATATAGATCTTTTTGCCTCCCATTTCAATCACCATCTGAAAAAGTTTTGCACAAGGACATACCATCCTCAAGCATGGAAGGTGGATGCTCTCTCCTTCAGTTGGAACTCTCTAACACTATATGCCTTCCCACCTCTTCCTTTGATGACCAAGGTGTTACTAAAGATCAAGACAGAGCAACCGAAAGTCATACTGATAGCTCCAGACTGGCCAAGACAACACTGGTACCTCTGCTACGGAGCTTGACACACACCAATCCGTGGCTCCTTCCTCAATGGCCACTTCTTCTGACACAGCACAAGTACAGGACACTACACCCCAGCTTGAAAACATTGAAGCTGACAGCTTGGAAGATTCCATGACTATTACTCAGGATACACTTTCCAAAAGGGTAAAAGATATCATCCTGAGGCGCAGACCTTCCACTAGAAAAACATACTCAGCAAAATGGAAGAGATTTCTTATCTGGAACAGCAAAAAGGGTCAAGACCCATCAGTGATGAGCATTCCACAGATCCTGGAATACTTGGCTGAAATGCTCCACAATGGTCTTTCATATTCTTCCATAAAAATACATGCTTCAGCAATATCTGCCAAATATAACACTGATCCACCTGTATTTTCTCACCCATTGCTAAGACAGTTTCTAAGAGGTATAAAGAACATCAACCCTCCAAGGAAACCACCAGTGCCTGCATGGGACCTCAACTTCATGCTGGAAAAATTAACTCTTCCTCCCTTTGAACCAGCAGCATTTTCAGAGTTGCAATTTCTGTCTTGGAAGACAGCCTTCCTTCTGGCAGTAACCTCAGCAAGAAGAGTCTCTGAGCTACAGGCCCTTATGGCAATACAACCATTTCTCATTTTTCAGCAGGACAGAGTTTCTTTGAGAACCAATCCGTCATTCATGCCAAAGGTGGTATCCAGGGTGTCCCTGAATCAAGCTATTCACCTGCCTACCTTCTTTCCCAATCCTCAAAATAAAGGAGAGACTTCTGCACACCTTGGACATACACAGACAGTTGTGCTACTACTTGGACAGAACAAAGTCTTTCAGAAAATCTGACCAGCTTTTTGTAGCTTTCGCTGCTGGATTGCAGGGAAAAGCAATTTCCAAACAGACAATTTCTAAATGGATTAGAAATTGCATTAGATTCTGCTACTCTTTTCAGGGAAAAACTGTGCCAGCTGACATCAGGCCACATTCCACCAGAGCTACAGCCACCTCCACAGCCTTTTTAAGAGGAGTGGCAACAAAGGACATTTTAGAAGCTGCTACATGGAGCTCCATGCATACATTTTCCAAACATTACAACCTGCCTTTATACTCCAGGTCCAGAGCAGGGTTTGCCTCTGTAGTCCTGCAGGGCATTTTAGCTACACCATCTTTGTCTTAGTGCATACCACCCCCAGGTTGGCTATGGTATTCAACCCATATGTCAGGACTGCAGTTGCATCCTTGAAGGACATAGTACAGTTCTGTACCTACCATAAATGTAGATGTCCGATAGGTATGCAACTGCAGTCAGGTTTTCCCTCCCACCTACCTCTCTATGGTAAACTTTTGGGTTTCTACCCCTCATTTTAGCTACCTGGGGTAAACTTTTATGGTGTATTTGTTTTTATGATGTTGTACTTGTCTGGAATTTTTCTCTATTTTTTTTCAAAATTTAGCCTTCCTTAGAGGGCACCTGGCATCTGGGGCAAGAAACACTGAAGAAGATGGCGTCGGCTGACGTTTTTATACCCCAGGCGCTCTGACATCGGGGAAGGGGCGACATCAGACGACGCCGGACCCAGACTTCGGAATCCGGCCGACCGAAGGGCTGCCTGAGGCAGGACAACCCATATGTCAGGACTGCAGTTGCATACTTAAAGGACATCTACATTTATGGTAGGTACAAAACTGTACTTTCTGAGGACATTCAGAGGTTGTAAGCATTTTCTGTTTTAGCAAAAACATTAGGTATTGTTGATATTTAAGCATGTGAAACTGGCAGTTTAAAGCCTTACAGCTAAAGTAGCAGACGTGTAAACTTTCTTCCCCCATCTGTCCAGTGCTCTAGAATCCCTATCAGAGGGAAGAGAGTTTTTTGCAGTGGAAGCCTTGACCCCTTTGGGACCCTGTGAAATAGTTTCTGGATCAGCAGCAATGTTTTTATAAAGACATTTATGAGAGTCTGGGACCCTGTAGTACCTATCTGGCTTAACTGGTGCAGGGGGTAAAGAATCAGGAGTCAAACTGGATTCAGAAAATACATAATCAACAATATCAAGAACAGGGGGAATAGCAAGGGGCCTGTGCTGAGGCAATAAAAAAGTATCTGAGCCTTTTCTTGGATTCTGAATAATCCTGGCTCTCCCAATGGAAATGTTCGTTCATAGTGTGCAGGGTTTTCCCAAAAGAGTAGTCCTCAGGAGGAGAGGCTGAAGGGATACATTCTTCAGCATCATAATCTTCATAGGGAGGAAGAGAATATCCCTGTTCTGAAGAGGAATCAGAAGAAATAGAAACCTGGTCAGAGGAGTCATAGTCAGTGTCTTGCCTAGGCCTTTTATCAGGTGGGGGATAGAACCCCTGATCAAAGTAATTAGGTCCTCAGCCATTTTGAGCATCTGTTTCTTTGGCATTGATGACTGTCCAGGAGAATGCTGTACTTGTTTATTTGTCTTTAAAGGTGTTTTAGACTTTGCCTTGGCTGCTGAAGTGGTCTTGATAGTAAGCTGTGTAGGTCTGAAAACACCCTCAGAAGCCATTGCCTGCTCAGCGGCTCCGGACCCATCTGAGGGAATTGTTTCCGTAGGCCCAATATCTAGAGTTTCCAGAGGCCTAGCTGTCTCCACGTGGGAGTCAGAGGCGGCATGTGGCTCTGAGGTAGTGGGTGTCAGGGGCTGCGAAAGCGCCTCACTGAAAACCGGCAAACCGGCGACTGGCCTAGAAGAGGTTTCGTCGTCGGTTTTGGACCTCGGATGCCTGTCTTTTTCTTTGTCCTTGCTCTTTTTATGGACTCCAGTCGTCTGTTGTTCCGACGGCATTATATAGTTAAACCTTCGGCCAAAGTAATGTAAAGCAAAATCAAACAGACGCTTAATAGTGCGTTGGTTGAATCAGGCACAAAACTGACAACTAGCAACGTCGTGGTCAGGGCCTAGGGAAGGAATACAGTAAGAGTGAAAATCCTTATGAGGTATTTGCTTCCCACAAGAAATACAATTGTTAACTTTTACTGACATCGGTCTGGAGCAAGAAAAAGTTATCCCAACGGGGTACTTAGCTTTATTGAAGACTTTGGATCTGAAATTTAATTTTGAAAATCTCAGGAGTCGGCCAACCGGCACTTGCGAACTGCTTTTGCTTCGGGCACCACGCAAGAAAGACTGAAGAAAATGGCGTCGGCTGCATCTTATATACCCCTGGCGCACTGACGTCAGGGAAGAGGCGACAGCAACCGACGCCGGACCAGGACTTTGGAATTCAGGCAGACTACGGGTAGCCTGCCAGCAGGATAACCCAAGTGTAATGACTGCAACAGTGAAACACGATGAACATCTGTAAACTTAATCACCTACATAGAGATGGAAGATGTAGCAAAACCTAATGGACAACAAATTCAGTAACGTTTTTTCCCTTTATTCCCCCCCATCACTTATCAGGAAATACCACTGAGCACAACTACCCCAACGATTGCTAGGGAACCTATCTTACCATAACTAGAGATGTCCTTCTCTTTTATGTTGTAGTATTCATTACATACGGGTAGTATTCCGCCTAGCGACCAGATATCCTGCCCGTATACAAAAGATTATAGCCAATGCCAGTATATGGGACGTTGCACATAGATAATGACGTCAGCCATAAAAGGGACGTCCACACATACCAGCCTCTTAGCCCCATGAGGTTAAAAGTACAGTTTTGTACCTACCATAAATGTAGATGTCCGATAGGTATGCATCTGCAGTCCTTACATATGGGTTGTCCTGCCTCAGGCAGCCCTTCGGTCGGCCGGATTCCAAAGTCTGGGCTCGGCATCAGCTGTTGTCGCCCTCTCCCCGACGTCAGAGCGCCTGGGGTATAAAAGCATCAGCCAACGCAATCTTCCTCAGTTTTTCTTGCCCCAGATGCCAGGTGCCCTCTAAGGAAGGCTAAATTTGGAGAGATGCAGAAAATTCCAAACATGCACAGTAATATAAAACAAATACACCATAATAGATAACCCCAGCTAGCTATAAGAGGGATAAGTACCCAGGAAATACCACAGAGGGGAAGGAGGGAGGGTAAACCTGACTGCAGATGCATACCTATTGGACATCTACATTTATGGTAGGTACAAAACTGTACTATGTCCTTCAAGGATGCATCTGCAGTCTTTACATATGGGTAGAATACCATAACCAAGCTGGGGGTGGTAGGATCTAAGAAAGGGATGGTGTAGCCTGCTCCGGATCTGGAATATAAAGGTAAGTTGTAATGCTTGGAAAATGTATGCTCGGAGCTCCATGTAGCAGCTTCTAAAATGTCCTTGGTAGCCACCCCTCTTAAGAAGGCTGTGGAGGTGGCTGTGGCTCTGGTGGAATGAGGTCTAATGTTAGCTGGCACAGTTTTACCATGAACAGAATCGAATGCAATTCCCTATCCATTTTGAAACTGTCTGTTTGGAAATTGCTTTGCCTTGTACACCAGCAGCATATGCTACAAATAGCTGGTCAGTTTTTCTGTAAGTCTTAGTTCTGTCCAAGTAGTAGCGCAACTGTCTGTGAATGTCCAGGGTATGCAGAAGTTTCTCCCCTTTGTTTTGTGGATTTGGAAAGAAGGTAGGCAGGTGAATAGCTTGGTTCAGTGAGACCCTGGATACCACCTTTGGCATGAATGAAGGATTGGTTCTCAGTGAGACTCTGTCCTGATGAAAAATAAGAAATGGTTGTACTGCCATGAGGGCCTGCAACTCAGATACTCTTCTTGCCGAGGTTATGGCCAGAAGGAAGGCAGTCTTCCAAGACAGGAACTGTAGTTCTGAAGATGCTGCTGGTTCAAAGGGAGGTAGAGTTAATTTTTCCAACATGAAATTAAGGTCCCATGTAGGCACTGGTGGTTTTCTTGGAGGATTGATGTTTTTAATTCCCCTTAGAAACTGCCTTAGGAGAGGATGAGAGAAGACAGGTGGATCAGTATTGTATTCTGCTGAGATTGCTGAAGCATGAATTTTTATGGAAGAGTAAGAAAGGCCATTGTGGAGCATTTCTGCCAAGTATTCCAGGATATGTGCCAAGTTCATCACTGTCGCATCTAGGCCCTTTGAGGTGCACCAAGTGCGAAATCTTTTCCATTTTGCTGAATATGCCTTTCTTGTGGAAGGCCGGCGAGCTTCCATGATGATGTCCTTCACTGTCTTGGATAGCTTATCCTGAGGAGTCAAGGTATTCTCCAGGCTGTCAGCTGCAAGGTTTTCAGGCTGGAGTGCAGAGTTTTGTAATTGTGTTGTGTCAGAAGTGGCCATAGTGGTAGAGGCCACGGTTTTGTGCATGCCATGCTCCTTAACAGTGGGTACCAGTGCTGTCTGGGCCAGTCCGGAGCTATCAGAATCACTTTGGGCTGCTCCGTCCTGATCTTCAGTAAGACCTTGGTCATTAATGGAAGAGGTGGGAAAGCATACACTGTTAAGAGTATTCCAGCTGAAAGAGAGGGCGTCCACTTTCCATGCTTGTGGGTAGTATGTCCTTGAACAGAATTTCTTCAGTTGATGGTTGTGGTGGGAGGCAAAAAGATCTATGTCCGGCCTCCCCCATGATTGTGTTATCTGAAGGAAAATGTCTGGGTGCAGCATCCATTCGTGTGGATCCATGATATTTCTGCTCAGGCTGTCCGCCAGTATATTCTTTTCCTGGCACAAACTGGGATTGCAGCTCTATATTGATTTTTAGGGAAAGTTCCCAAAGATTCATTGCCAGCCTGCAAAGAGGGTAGGAATGGGTACCTCCTTGCTTGTTTATGTAGCACATAACTGTGGTATTGTCTGTCCTTATTAGCAGGTGTCCTTGATGCAGAAAATGCTTGAAGGCCTCGATTGCATGTATCGCCGCCAGCATTTCCTTTTGGTTTATGTGCATGCGCAATTCTTTCTGTGACCATAGTCCTTGAATGCATCTGCCCTCCATGTGTGCTCCCCAACCATGGTCTGAAGCGTCCGTTGTAATGGTTTGGCTGATTATTGGTTTGCTGAAGGGCAGACCCCTGTTTGACTGGCTTGCTTGAGCCCACCACAGAAATTCCTTTTGAAGGCATGGAATGAGAGGTATCAAAGCTTCTAGGCTGTGACTGTGCTGACACCATAAACTCCTTAGGTACCATTGAAGTTTCCTCATATGTAGCCTTGCTTGTGGAATCAGAAGAATGCAAGATGCCATGTAACCCAGGGCCTGCAGGATTCTCCTTGCAGTCAGCTGAGTTTGTTTTGTCAGATTTTTGAAATAATCCGGTAGTTCTCTGTTTTTCTTCCGTGAGAAAAGCCATTTGGGTGGTTGTATCTAGTTTCGCACCCAGAAAAATTATCCTTTGGGATGGAACTAGTCTTGATTTGTGAATGTTGACTGTATATCCCAAAGCCTGAAGTAGGCGGATGGCATAATTCAAGTGTTTTACGAAAATTTGTTGGCTGTCCGCTTGTATAAGGCAGTCGTCCAGGTATGGGTATATCTGAATCCCCTGAAGTCTGCAGTGTGCAATTACTGATGCCAGGCATTTCGTGAATACTCTGGGCGCAGTAGATAAGCCAAAGGGCAATGCTGAGAATTGATAATGCTCTGAACCTTCAAGAAATCTGAGGTGTCTTCTGCAACTTTGTCTGATAGGGACATGCAGGTATGCCTCCTTGAAGTCCAGAGTTACCAGCCAAGACCCCTTGCCCAGCATGGGAAGAAGTTGCTGTAGGGTCAGCATTTTGAAGTTTGGCACAATGAGATAAGTATTCAGTGCGGACAAGTCGAGAATAGGCCTCCATTGTTTTTCTTTTCTTGGGACAAGGAATAGTCTGGAATAAAATCATTGGCCTTGTTTGAGAGAGGAACCTTTTCTATAGCTTTCATTTGCAATAGGTTGGAAATTTGTTTTAAAGCCTCTGCCCTTTGATTCGGTGGCAGGTTTGGCATGCCTTTTCTTTTTGGTAATATATGAAAATGGAACCTGTATCCTTTGTCTATTATTTGCAGTGTCCATTTGTCCCTTGTAATACTGTGCCAATTTTTTGAGAATAAAGATAGCTTTCCGCCCAAAGGTGCTTCCAACTGAGCCCTGGTTGGCGGGGTCAAGGTAAAGTCATTGAGTCTGTCCTTGTGCAGCAGTTTTCAGGGTCAGCAGAGTGGGCCTTGTAAAGGAAATGATGTGAGTCCGGGACCCTGTAGTACCTATCGGGTTTGACAGGAGCCGGAGGAAGGGAGTCAGGGGTAGTGCTAGACTCAGAGTACACATCATCAATGACATTCAAAACAGGAGGAATAGCCAAAGGTCTATGCTGAGGTAAATGCAAAAAAGTCCTTAATCTCTTCCTGGAATCAGAGAATTCCTGGTCCTGCCATTTGAAATGCTCTCTCATGGAGTGAAGTGTCTCCCCAAAGGACAGCTCTTCAGGAGGGGAGGCAGAGGGAATAGATTCCTCTGCATCAGAATCCTCATAGGCCGTAAAGGCCTCCTCCTGGTAGTCTGAAAGAGCAGAGCCATCCGAGGCCTCCTCAGAGGACTGGGGATCAGTGGGCTCAACCCTGGGCCTTTTGTCTAGAGGAGGTTGAGAGCCCCTGTCCGGATGTGGCTGAGAGCCCCTAATTAAGGAAATAAGGTCCTCAGCTAAACTTAAAATCTGTGAACCTGTAGTGGATCCCTGAGGAATAGCCTTGGGAGGCAGAGATTTTGGCTGTTTAGCAGTTTTAGCCCTTGTGAATGCCTTTATGGACATGGATGCAGGAGGCCTGACTGCTCCACGTGCTGGCGTAGTCTTGTCTAGGGAAATGGTGTCGGATGTTTCCGGAACACCGGTTTCTGAGGGAAATTCTATAACAGACTCAGAAGAGGCCTCCGGGGCCGAGGTTGTCGGTTGTGCGGTTTCAACGGTCGGAAGTAACAAGGACTCTTTCAGCCGAGACAGAGACACTCGCGGTAGGCCTAGGCGTGGTTTCAGCCGAAACCACGGTCCGCGTGTGTCGGTCCTTGTCCTTCTGTTTTTTGGTTAAATGAGAAGTCGGAGTCTCCGACGGCATACTGTAACAGAAACTAGCCCCAAAAAATTCCTCTGCAAACTCCGCCCGACACCTAAGAGTGCGTCGGTTGAAGGAGGCACAGGCTGTACAGGCCGAGACATCGTGGTCTGGGCCTAGGCAGGGGCGGCAGTAAGAATGGAAATCCTTATGAGGTATTTGTTTCCCACAAGTTAAGCAATTATTAACTTTAAGCATTTGATCTGACATCGGCTGAGGCAAGAAAGAGTCCCCAACGAGGTACTTAGCTTTTGAAGTCTTCGGCAGCTGAAGTTACAGGAGCTGGCCGACCAGCACTTGCGAACTGCTTCTGCTTCGGGCACCACGCGGCAAGAAAGACTGGGGAAGATGGCGTCGGCTGACGCTTTATACCCCCGGCGCTGACGCCGGGGAGGGCGACAACAGCCGGACCCAGACTTTGGAATCCGGCCGACCGAAGGGCTGCCTGAGGCAGGACAACCCATATGTAAGGACTGCAGATGCATCCTTGAAGGACATCAGTCCAAAGGCCCAATAAAAAAGGTAGTCATCCTACAAAGGAGCAAGTTGTAGGGGGGAAGGTGGGTGGGACAGAGTACTGCAACATAGAAGAGAAGAGCATCTATGGTTATGGTAAGATATAACATAACTTCTATTCAATGTTGCAGGACTTATTACATATGGGACAGTGCCAAACCTCAGGAGGAACCCAGGAAGGAGGATGGAGCAGAGAAAGAAAGTGGGGAAACATTTTCTACAAATCTGTGCAATACTGCTCTAGCAAAGCCTGCCCTGGATCTAGAGATTGTATCCAACTTGTAATGTTTAGTAAAAGGATGAACAGATGACCAAGTTAGCCACCTCCAAAATGGAATGGGCATCCAGACCTTTAAGTAGGCCCCTGATAAGGCCACAAACCTGGTACAGGGAGCTCTGACAGGGGATGGTAGAGATTTTATTTTGACATTTAACTGGGAAAACCCTACTTGGAATGAAGCCAGTTTTCAGTGGAGGCATTGGGAGAAATGCTCTAGACGCATGTCTTTGATTTCCCAAAAAAGTCAACAAAACATAATAGCTTTAGAAATCCAAGGAGAAATAGTTTGTTTGGAAACGGGCAAACCCAAAGCCCTGGGATGAAAGCACACAGAGTTGCTCTGACTTCCTAATGAATTTCGCTTTGTCTAGGTAAAATCTGAGTTGCCTGTGCACATCTAAGAAATGTAAAATCTTCTTACTAGGAGACTGTGGTGAGAGGAAAAAATGGGCAACTGAATGGACTAATTAAGAGACAACTCACTCACCACTTTAGGCATGAAAGACGGGTTGGTTCTCAGAGACGCACTATCCTTGTGAAACACCAAGAATGGAGGAGAAGCCATCAAAACCAGAATCTCAGAAATCCTTCTAGCAGAATCAAGGATACCAGAAGCACCATTTTGTAAGTGCAAAACTTCATGGAAGCAGAGGCTGTTGGTTCAAAAGGAACCTGGGTAAGTTTCTACAAGACATAGTTGAAATCCCAAGCAGGTGGCACTGGTTTCCTGAGAGGTTTCATATGTAGGACACATTTTAAGAAAAGTTTAATCTCCAGTCTGGAAGCTGATGGAGGTGTCAATGGTGAACAAGCAGACACAGCAGAGCAGCGGACCTTTACGAAGGAATACGGGACACCAGTGTAAGCAATTCAAACATTTAAGAAAGTGGATTGCAGCGGACGTTTACGAAGGAATATGGGACACCACTGTAAGCAATTCACACATGTAAGAAAGTGGATTGCAGCGGACCTTTACTAAGGAATATGGGACACCACTGTAAGCAACTCACACATGTAAGAAAGTGGATTGCAGCGGACCTTTACGAAGGAATAAGGGACACCACTGTATGCAATTCACACATGTAAGAAAGTGGATTGCAGCGGACCTTTACTAAGAAATAAGGGACACCACTGTAAGCAATTCACACATGTAAGAAAGTGGATTGCAGCGGAACTTTACTAAGGAATAAGGGACACCTTACTTACTTTGAACAAGTTTAAACTGCTTTATTACCTGTTTTTTGCATTGTACATTATCTGCACTTAGTTACATTTGGTAGAAAGTTTGTTGTTAAATTTAACTGTTGAGGCTACCCACTAAAGTGAGCTAGCCTGTGTAAGTGATTTATTACTGTTTTTCCTGCATTACTGTGTACGTTTTATCCTAAAAAATAAAAAAAATATCCTTGTTTTCCCGCCTTTCTCGACTAGTTTAGACCAGTATACAGGCTTTGCTGTATTCTGGACTGTGGTGTAGTTGTGTTGTCCATTGCCTTACTTGGATAGAAGGAAGTTTCTTTGCTCACCAGTGGGAGTGGGGAGCCTTGAGCAGCCTATCTGTCCCTGAAGGAGTGACCTCAGCACAAGAGCTTGTAGTAATTGGTCGTTTTGGACCATCTCCAGCTCTTTTGAAGTTCCCTGTTTAAAATCCACGTTTCCGCGGCTTTGCGCCGGTTAAACAGGCTTAAACTATTCCTGGCTCCGCCAAGTCTGCACTTCAGTTTTTCCCTTAAGAAAGCTCTACTTTCAACAAAATCAGTCTATTCGCTTTATCATAAGCCTAGCACTTGTTCCTAAAATCTTTCAAGTGAAGCACCCTTAAACTAACATAAGCACTACATCCACCTACAACCCGTGGTAATACCCACTTCCCTTCAAAGTCCTCTCTCTGACCCAGTTACAATCACCCCCTTATACTATTCTGGCATGTCGAGTGGTATATTACTGACGCCCTCTCCAGTTCAGCTGGTTAATCTGGGAATCCCGAGACAATGTTACAATTGTCTCATGTACACAGACAACCCTCTCCTCCTCCCAACAAACACAAACACATGTGAGAGATGCAACTATATAGCCAAACTGGAGGCTGAACTCTCTCAGCACAGGACTAGCAAGACCAGACAGGAGGAGAAGATAACCACACACACAACAAACCCAGTCTCACATAAACCAACCACAACTGCAAACCAAACACATAATAACACAAAGACATACTCGGAGGCTCTAATAAAAAACTTACCGAAACAGAGGCTCCCAAAGCAGACATCCAAGAAAACACCACCTCAAAACTCTGCACATGCAACACATAGTACACAAAGTCAGTGTGCCAAACAATCACAGCCCTTAAGGCGAAACGGTTTACTATTGAAATTGCGATTGAACTTAGTCGAACGGCCACTTCTGCGACGCATTTACGTGAACCGAAACCGCGAAAATTGTTCGCAACTGACGTGCATTCGACGTTCGACATTACCGGCAGCACAACACCTCCACACCCATGCTACCATGGCTCACGCAGGGGCGAGGATCTGCCATTCGCACAACTGGATTCAACCGCGGTGACATTCGCTCTTCAGCCTTCGCGCAAGTCGAGTCGCACATAGTCGGTTCGGCATTTCAATGGTAAACCAGGCGGAACACCATGCCTGATACACTAGTAATAGGTGACTCTATAGTCAGACACACTGACGTCCCGCTTACCAGGGCTGAAACAGAGAGGAGGGTAACAGCTGCTGGCCTGTCGGGAGCCAGGATCACACACACACAAGCACTCAGGTCACCCAAAGTACAATATGACACTGTCATTGTGATGCCGTGTGTGAATGACCTGAGACGCACTCCTGAGCACATGAAAGAGACATAGAGCTCTCAGGCCGGTGTAGCCAGGCACTGTAAGCAGACCCCCTAGCAGCATTGCCCTCACCAAGAATGATGCCACAATATAAGATCAACAACATGATGATTATAAATAATTGCTTTATTGATGTCATTATAGGGGGATCCAATGTCTGTCTGCTTGGGATGACATGCTGGACAAGCCACACTGCTTCGCAAGGGACGGCTTGCACCTGTCACCATTGGGCTTCCGGATATTGGCTAAGGCTCTTGCCACCCCCATAGTGCCTTTTTTAGGCAAGACTCAAAAGACAAACCCACCACCTTAGAAAACAATAAAGGAAAAAAACTAAGGGTAATGCTGCTCAATGCCAGAAGTCTAAATCTCAAGATGCAGGCTTTCGAAGCACTCCTCAGTATGGAGAGCATTGATGTCTGTGCAGTAACTGAAACCTGGTTCAAGGCTCCTGACAGCACCTCAGCCCTACCAGGTTATACCTCGTATCATGCATTTCGGCCCCAAAACCTGGGCCGAACCACAAAAGGAGGGGGAGTGTCCATATTCATTAAAGACATCCACACCTCCAGGTTAGTGGCAATGCACGAAGCATCAGAGACCATCCATGTGCAACTAACCGTAGTCAAAACTGCTATACAACTTGTAGCATGCTACAGACCACCCTCACAATCTCAGGAACTCCATTCAGCCTTCCTGAAGACACTGGAGGATATGAATGTCTCACCAAATACCATCATATTGGGAGACTTCAACTACCCAAACATAGACTGGGTGCATTACTCAAGCCCCAACACCCTAGCCCAAAGGTTCCTGGAATTCATCAACTCAAATGCGATGGAACAACTAGTCACCTCCTCCACAAGGGGAAATAATATACTTCACCTGATCATCACAAACATGGGGACAAAATGCTCAACACCGGAAGTATACCCCTCACTAGTGAGATCAGACCATAAACTAATACCCTAGATATACATATCCCACCTCCACCCCCAGCACAAAAGACCACAGTGAGAAACTTCTCAAAAGCCGACTTTACACTCCTTAGGACTGAAATGGTATCCTTCATGCCCCCTGGGCCAGTGGAAACCACATCCCACACTGCTGAATCCTTCACAAATGCTTTCTACGGGCATCTCCAAGAATGCATGGCTCATGCAATCCCAAATAAAACCAAGACCCTTTCCACCAAAGGCAGGCATCCTATCTGGTGGATCCCAGCCATAAATAAACTTTATAACAAGAGAAGGAAGCTACTGCAAGACAAAGCAAAATCCCATAAAGGGAAGGCATCCCTGATCAGCACTAGCAAAAAACTACGTTCGCTAATAAAATCATCAAAGGCCAACTTCGAGAGAAAAATCGCTAAGGCCACTAAAGATAATCACAAGGCCTTCTTCAGTTATGTTAGAAACCTGGGCCGAAACCCTCAGATATGCGCAGAGTTAGTCATAACGGCAAAAAATACACTGAACCCACAGATAGTGCCAACATACTGGCAGACAGGTTCAGTGCAAATTTCTCCCCTCCCTCTCCCTCAAAAGACTAAATACATATCTCAGCTGAATGCAACCTCCCTGAAATCTCAGATGTCCAGGTGAGAGCTGCCCTCAGCAAAGCTAAAAATACAGCATCCATGGGACCTGACGGTGTCCCGGGTTGTGTGCTACGTGAACTCCTCGAGGAGCTTAACCCGCACATAAGAACGCTGTTTAATCTTAGCCTTGCTACAGGATATGTCCATGAACACTGGCGTACAGCTACAGTGGTCCCACTCCACAAAGGTGGCACCTCTACAGACCCAGGAAACTACCGCCCCATAAGCTTGACCAGCCTGGTCTGCAAAGCTATGGAAAGGATCATTATGGAACTCATAAACAAAGACATCGGGGACCTACAGACAACTGACCCTACCCAGTCCCAGTTTGGCTTTGTAAAAGGCAGATCCTGTCTTTTAAACCTGGTGGACTTTTTGAAACAGTCACTAGAGCCATCGATGAAGGCAAAGCAGTTCATACAGCCTACTTGGATCTGGCAAAAGCCTTCGACACAATACCCCACTCAGGCATCATAGACAAGCTCAACAGCTTAAATGTAAACCCGTTTGTCACAAGATGGGTTGCAAACTGGCTAAAGGACAGAACCCACAAAGTCAGAATAGCTGGAGCTATGTCAGACTCTAAGCCAGTCACAAGTGAAGTCCCACAGGGCTCTGTCTTGGGACCCCTCTTGTTCGCCATTTATTTCTCAGATGTGCAGGCAAACATAGGGGGGTTGTGGCTGACAAAGTTCGCAGACGACTGCAAACTAGGCGCCATAGTTGACACACCAGCTGACACATGCATCCTCCAGAAGGGCCTCACAGAAACAGACTGGTGCCAGAGTCATGGCCTTAAACTAAATGCCAAAAAATGTATAGTCATCCCCTTTGGAAAAAACAAAATACCCACAAATTACCACATAGGTGGTAAATGATTAAGTACGGAAAAAGTAATCAGAGACCTGGGGACCCAAGTTGACAGTGACCTCTCATTTGACACCCACGTCGCCAAAGTGGTTAGAAAGACCTTCTACCTTGCCCACCTTATGAAGGGATTCACATCAAGATCAGAGGATGTCATTGTACCCTTATATTCCTCCCTTATCAGGCCTATGATTGAGTACAATGCCCCATTTGGTATGTACCTCACCCGGCACCTGCAGCAGCTGGAGAGACCCCAAAAGTACCTTACCAAGAGGATCAAGGGTCTCCAGCATATGTCTTATGCTGCCAGACTGAAAAAGCTCCAGCTCTATTCAGTAGCATAGCGCCTGCTCAGAGGTGATCTGTGCCTTACGTACAAGGCCATGTCCAATTCAGAATTAATGGACATGCTCCACCTCAAAAAATCCAAATCCAACAGAGCCACGAGAGCTAAAGATCTAAACCTCAGCACAAATATGAATAGGACATGCTGAAGGAACAGATTCATAACCCAGAGGCTTCCCGCACTTTGGAACAGGATACCAGTCCATGTTAGGCAGAGCCCCTCACCGACTCTCCAAGAGAAATCTGGACGAATGGATGGGTGATCATAGGTTTACCCCGGGGGTCATCTCTGTGTCATTGCTAGATAGAGGCACAGTAAACTAAATTTAATTTAAATTGTACACTTTTGTATCATTACATGGGGTGGTGAAAGCCACATACACTTCGGCTAGGCTTATAAATGCCCTAGGGCAGATAGCCTAGTACTATACTATGAAACCACTGTAAGCAATTCACACATGTAAGAAAGTTGATTGCAAGCGGACCTTTACTAAGGAATAAGGGACACCACTGTAAGCAATTCACACATGTAAGAAAGTGGATTGCAGTGGACCTTTACTAAGGAATAAGCGACACCACTGTTAAGCAATTCACACATAAGAAAGTGGATTGCAACAGACCTTTACTAAGGAATAAGGGAGACCACTGTAAGCAATTCACACATGTAAGAAAGTGGATTTTGATTTCTTTTGTGGCACCAAATAGAAAATCTTTTCCATTTGGAAATATTGGATTTCCTGGCCTCCTGCAAAACCCTAAGCACATCCTGTGAGAAAAGATGCCTGAAAGGAATCAAAAGATCACCCAGAGAGTCAACTGCAGAGTTGACAGATTTGGGTGGATCAGGAATCCCTTATCCTGTGTGAGTAGGTCCAACTGGTAAGGCAACTTGTAGTGATGGCCCATGGCTAACTGCAGAAGAGGGAACCAGTGCTGTCTTGGCCAAAAGGGAGTCACCAGCAAGATGTTTGGTTTGTCCTGTTGAATTTCTGAATGCGGGAGAAGGGAGGGAATGCACTAAAACATCCCCGTCCATGAGAAAGGGGGAGTGTCCACCTTCCCCGTCCATGAGAAAGGGAGAGTGTCCACCTTCCCCGTCCATGAGAAAGGGAGTGTCCACCTTCCCCGTCCATGAGAACGGGAGAGTGTCCACCTTCCCCGTCCATGAGAACGGGAGAGTGTCCACCTTCCCCGTCCATGAGAACGGGAGAGTGTCCACCTTCCCCGTCCATGAGAACGGGAGAGTGTCCACCTTCCCCGTCCATGAGAACGGGAGAGTGTCCACCTTCCCCGTCCATGAGAAAGGGAGAGTGTCCACCTTCCAAGCCTGAGGGTGAGGAACCCTGGAAGAAAAAAAAAAGAGGAAGTTGTCTGCTCTGAAGGGAGGCAAAGATATCCACTTCTGGTGTACCCCACCTGTGAACTAGGTCTGGAACACATCCCTGTGAAGAACCCTCTTGTGGGATTGTGATATGGATCATCTTAAAGCTTCTGCCACTGAATTCTGAGCTCAGGGGATGTATACAGCATGCAGTGTTACCCTGGATTGGACAGCCAGTTCCCATGCCTGAGGGCTAGACAACAAAGAATGCAAGACTTGGTCCTGCCTTGTTTGTTTATCTACCATAGGACAGTGGTATTGTCTGTATGCATCTTTAGAAGACCTGGTAAGAAAAGAGCATGAAAAGTTTGCAAGGCCAGAATGAGGGCTTTCATCTCCCTAATGTTGATATGTTCCCTCTGTTGAGCAGGAGACCAAAGACCCTGAACCTTGCTGGAAGCAAAGGTTGTTCCCCAACCTGGATCTGAGGCATCTGTGAAGAGCTGCTGAGATGGATCGGGCATGTGAAGAGAAAGGCCTGGATTCTGAGAGAGAGCTGTTGGATCCACCAAAGGAGCTCTGTTTTCAGGCAAGAGAGAAGGGGGACCAAGACATCCAAAGGATATGCATGCTGAGAACAAGTGGTCTTCAGAAACCACTGAAACATCCTCATGTGCAGTTTTTCAAAAGGCAGGGATCGTGGACGCCATGAATCAGAGTGGTCTTAGGAACGCCCTGGCTGAAATGGATGAAAGAGGCAGGACAAAGTACAGTTTTGTACCTACCATAAATGTAGATGTTAGAGTGCTCATACAGCTGCAGTCATAATGGATGGGTTATCCTGCCGTCAGGCGGGTCCTCGGTCGGACGAATTCCAAAGTCTTGGTCCAGTGTCGGTTATTGTCGCTTCCTCCCTGACGTCAGTGCAGCAGGGGTACAAAAGAGGCAGCAGACGACATTTTCTTCAGTTTTTCTTGCCCCAGATGTCAGGTGCCCCCAGAAGGAAGGCAAACAATGTTATGCAAAAATGCAATGTTGATAAATCAAAAAACAGTAATTGCAAGCAAATACACCATAAAAGAGTACCCCAAAAGGTTATATGAAAAGGGTTTGTCATAAGGCCTGTCCTAAGAGGGGTTGGAGGGAGGGAAACCTGGACTGCAGCTGTATGAGCACTCTAACATCTACATTTATGGTAGGTACAAAACTGTACTATGTTCATCGTGCATACAGCTGCAGACATAACAGATGGGTAGAATCCCAAAGCTAAGTAAGGGTGGTAGGCACTAAGTGGAACTAGGAGGGGCTAGGATGCCCTGCAGGACTGCTGTGGCAAAGCCCGCTCTAGATTTAGAGTATAGTGGGAGGTGATAGTGCTTGGAGAAAGTGTGCACTGAACTCCAGGTGGCTGCTTCCAAAATATCCTTGGTAGGGACCCCCCTGAGGAAGGCTGCAGAGGCAGCTGTGGCTCTGGTGGAGTGGGATCTGATGCATACAGGCACAGTTTTTCCATGAAATGAGTAACAAAAGCGTATGCAGTGGGCTATCCATTTTGAAATTGTCTGTTTGGAAATAGCCTTTCCTTGAGCACCTGCAGCATAGGACACAGAGTTGCTCAGATTTCCTGAATGGCTTTGTCCTGTCCAAATAATAACGGTTGTCTGTGAATGTCCAAGGAATGTAGTAGTCTTTCCCCTTTGTTTTGTGGATTAGGATAAAAGGTAGGTAAGTGGATAGTCTGATTCAAAGCTACACTGGATACTACCTTTGGCATAGAGGTAGGGTTGGTTCGTAAGGAAACTCTGTCCTGATGGAAAATGATGAATGGTTGCACAGCCATGAGGGCCTGCAGCTCCGAAACCCTGCGAGCTGAGGTGATAGCCAGAAGAAAGGCTGTTTTCCATGACAAGTACTGTAACTCTGATGAAGAAGCTGGCTCGAAGGGAGGAAGGGTCAGCTTTTCCAATACGAAGTTGAGGTCCCAAGCAGGGATTGGTAGTTTCCTTGGAGGTTTTATATTCTTTGCCCCTCTAAGGAACTGCCTTAAGAGAGGATGAGAGAATAAAGGAGGATCTGTGTTGTACTGTGCAGAAATGGCTGAAGCATGGATCTTGATGGAGGAGAAGGAAAGTCCATTGTTTAACATCTCAGCTAGGTACTGTAAAATTTGAGGTATATTTATTACCCAAGGATTCTGTCCCTTTTGATTCCAGGCACAAAATCATTTCCATTTGGTGGAGTAGGCCTTTCTAGTAGAAGGTCTTCTGGCCTCCAAGATGACATCCTGCACCTCCTTGGAGAGGAGAAACTGTTGGGAAATCAAGGAATTCTCCATGCAGCTAGATTTAGAGTTTTGAGATGGCTGTGAAGAGTTTTGTAGTTGTGCTGGGACAACAGAAGAGTGACTAGAGGTAGGATCCATGGTGGGGAATGTGTCAGGCTCTTCAGGAGCAGATACCACTGTTTTCTTGGCCAGTCTGGAGCAATGAGAATCATTTTCGGCCTCTCTGCTCTGGCTTTTAATAGAACTTTGGGCAGCAGAAGAAGAGGCGGGAAGGCATAGACCGTCAATGTTGCCCAATTGAAGGAAAGTGCGTCCACTTTCCAGGCCTGTGGATGATAGGTCCTTGAACAAAATTTTTTCAATTGGCAATTTCTGTAGGTAGCAAAGAGATCTATGTCTGGCTGTCCCCACGCCCGAGTTATCTTTGTGAAAATTTGAGGATGCAACTTCCATTTGTGTGGATCTGCCATATTTCTGCTTAGGTTGTCTGCCAGCGTGTTTTCCTTCCCTGGAAGGAATTGTGCCAGTAGTTGAATTTGCAATTCCAGTGCTGTGTTCCATAGGGTCATGGCTTGCCTGCACAGGGGGTATGAATGAGTTCCCCCCTGTTTGTTTATGTACCACATCACTGTGGTGTTGTCTGTCCTTATCAATAGCTGGCCTGGATGCAGTAGGTCTTTGAAGGTCATAATAGCCTTTTGCACGGCTAGCATTTCCTTTTGGTTGATGTGGAGGTGCTTCTCTTTTCGGGTCCATTTTCCCTGAATGCACTGATCTGTCATGTGTGCTCCCCAGGCATAGTCTGAGGCATCTGTTGTGATGATATGAGTTGCTTGAGGTACACACAAAGGAAGACCTGTGTTTCTTTGGCAAGCTTGAGCCCACCACATAAATTCCTTTTGAAGGCATGGAATGAGTGGTATAATTGCTTCCAAGCTGTGGCTGTGTTGAGACCATAAGTTTTTTAGGTACCATTGAAGTTTCCTCATATGCAGCTTTGCACATGGGATAAGTAGGATGCAAGATGCCATGAATCCCAGAGCCTGCAGGACTTTCCTTGCAGTTAGCCTGGTGTGAATCCCAGAGCCTGCAGGACTTTCCTTGCAGTTAGCCTGGTGTAAGTTGCCATTTTTCTGAAGTATTGAGACAGTTGCCCTTGCTGGTCTGGCGTGAGGTAGGCCATCTGGGTGGTTGTATCCAAGTTGGCACCCAGGAAAATTATTTGTTGAGAGGGTATTAGTTTTGATTTCTTTTTGCTGACTGTGTATCCCAGGAAGTTCAACAGTTTTATTACAAATGCCAGCTGCTGCAGTAGTATGTCCTTGCTGTCCGCTTGGATCAGGCAGTCGTCCAGATACGGGTAGATTTGTATCCCTTGTAGTCTGCAGAATGCGATTACTGATGCCAGGCATTTCGTAAACACTCTGGGCGCAGTAGATAAGCCAAAGGGCAATGCAGATAATTGGTAATGGGTTGAACCTGCAAGAAATCTGAGGTATCTTCTGCAATCTTGTCTGATAGGGACATGCAGGTATACCTCCTTGAGGTCCAATGTTACCAGCCAAGACTCCTTGCCCAGCATGGGAAGAAGCTGCTGTAATGTGAGCATCTTGAATTTTGGCACCTGTAGATATGTGTTTAGGATGGATAGGTCTAAGATAGGTCTCCAATCTTTGTCTTTCCTTGGTACCAGGAATAGTCTGGAATAAAACCCTTGACCTTGTTTCTTTTGCAGGTACCTCTTGAATTGCTTTCATGTCCATGAGAGCTGAAATTTGTTTTTGTGCCTCCGCCCTTTGATTTTGTGGCAGGTTTGGCATGCCTCTCATTTTTGGAAGGGTGTGAAAGTGGAACCTGTAGCCTCTGTCTATAATGTCCAGAATCCATTTGTCTTTTGTAACAATATGCCAATTTTTTGAGAATAATGTCAGTTTTCCTCCCAAAGGTGCTGCCATTAAAGCTTTGCTTGGCAAGTGTAGGGGGAAGTCATCGTGTCTGTTTTCTAAAAGACTGTGATCTATCTTCTCCACCTCTTGGGGTTGGTGCTTGCCACTGTCTGGCTCTATAAGATCCTTGAGGTTGCCCTCTACCCCTTGGACGCCTGTATCTGCACCTTTGAGGTCTGTCTGTGGCTGGAAAGGACCAATTTTTTGAAGGCCAGTTTCTGCTGAAACGTGGAGGCTGTACCTGCAGGAAATCTTTCACTGTTTGCACTGATTTCGTTTTTTCCTCCATATTCTTTAGCACCTCCTCTGCTTTAACACCAAACAATACATCTTTTTGAAGAGGTGCATCTAATAATTTAGCTTTGACATGATCTGGTAAGGTTTGCTCTGAGCCAAGCATGCCTACGTATAACAGACCCCGTAACAGCAGCTCTACATGAGGCTTCTAAAGCATCAAAACCACACTGCAAGGTATGTTTACCCACTTGCTCTGCACCATGCAACAAATCCTGCAACTCTTTTAAATCTGGTTGTTCTGGTTGTGTCATTTTGCTTTTCAACTGAGATAACAAAAACTGTTGATACTTTAACATATGGAACTGACAGTTTAATGCCCTCATGGTTAAAGTGGCCGAGGTGTACACCTTTTCCCCCACCTTTCTAAAGCTCTGGAATCTCTCTCTGAAGGTAATGGGTTTTTAGCAGCAGAGTCCTTAATTCCCTTGGGACCCTGTGAAATAGTTTCTGGGTCAGCAGTATGGCTTTTATATAGGAACTGGTGAGAATCAGGAACCCGGTAATACCTGTCTGGTTTAACAAGAGCTGGAGGCAAAGAATCAGGATTAAGGCTGGCTTCTGTGTACACATCATCCAATATATCTAAAACAGGAGGGATAGCCACAGGCCTATGCTGGGGGAGCAGAAGAAATTCCCTGAGCCTTTTCTTGGAATCTGAATAATCTTGGCCTTCCCAGTGAAAGTGTTCCCTCAATGTATGCAGGGTTTCCCCAAAAGAGAAGTCCTCAGGGGGGAGACCGAGGGAATAGACTCCTTTGCATCAGAGTCTTCGAATGGAGAATAGGCACAGTCCTGGTCCTCAGATAGTTCTGAGGTAATAGAAGCTTGATCTGAGGAAGTGTAGTCTTCCTCTAATCTGGGCCTTTTGTCAGAAGGGGGGGGGTTGAGAACCCCCGATAAGAGTAATCAAATCCTCAGCCATTTTAAGCATCAGTTTTTTAGACATGGTGCCTTGAGAGGGTGTCTCAGGAACCTGTTTTTTGGTTTTCATGGCTGTTTTAGATTTAGTGAAGGCTTTAATAGAGAAGGAGGAAGGTCTGAAGACCCCTTGAGAAATGGCAGGCCTGTCTAAATTCTGAGTTTCCCCGCCAGGAGTGGCGTCGGTATCTGTAGTAGGAATGGGGGCCGAGAAGCCTGCAACCTCGGGTAGTGAAGACACCGGTAATGCATAGTCATCGGTACTCAGGGGCTGCGTAGGCGCCTCGCTGAGTACCGGAGAACCGGTAGTCGGCCTTAGTGTGGTATCAGTAGGTGGTGCGGACCTCGTATGCCGGTCCTTATCTTTGCGTTTTTTTGCTCAAAACTGGAGTCGGAGTATCCGACGACATAATATAATTAAATTTCTTGCCAAAAAAGTGAAGGGCGAACTCCGCCCAATGCTTAATAGTGCGTTTGTTGAATCTAGCACAAAAACGGCAGGCTGAGACGTCGTGGTCTGGGCCTAAGCAAGGTATACAGTAAGAGTGGAAATCCTTATGCGGTATTTGCTTCCCACATGAAATGCAATTATTAACTTTGTCTGACATTGGTCTGAGGCAAGAAAAGTTTCCCCAACGGGGTACTCAGCTTTCAAGAAGACTTTGGCTGAAATACTTTCGTAAATCTCAGGAGCTGGCCGACCGGCACTTGCGAACTGCTTCTGCTTTGGGCACTGCGCGGCAAGAAAGACTGGAGAAAATGGCGTCGGCTGCCTCTTTTATACCCCTGCCGCACTGACATCAGGGAGGAAGCGACGACAACCGACGCCGGACCTAGACTTTGGAATTTGGCCGACCGAGGACCCACCTGACGGCAGGATAACCCATCTGTTATGACTGCAGCTGTATGCACGATGAACATCCTCCATGTGACTTGCAAGAGAAAGAACCTTGTCTGAGGAGAGGTAAACCATCACCAAATCTGTCCTGAACCTGTACCCTAGAAAAATTAGGTCCTGTCACAGCTCAGATGGTGCAGTAGTATGTCCTTTGACTGCAGTGTACAGAGTCCTGGGTTCAAGACATGGAACTGGTGTAGTAGGGGTAAGACTGGAGTTTTTGAAATTTATAGCTAACTCCAGACTCTGAATAAAGGGAATGGCTAGACTGAGGTTTAACTGAAGTTGAGCCTGACTGTTGACCAGGAAAAAAAGGTTGTGTAAACAGGTGTAAACCCGAATCGCTTGAACCCTCATAAAGGCAATGCCTGGAGCCAAGCACTTGGTGAAAACCCTTGGAGCACTGGAAAGACCAAAAGGCAAGGCAGAAAACCAAAAGTGCAAGGAATCCACCAAGAAACATAAGAGTTTCCTGTACTGAGGATGAATAGGGATGTGTAGGTAAGCGTCATTGAGATCCAGAGAGGCCAGGAAGGAGTGTGGAGGAATCAGAGGGAAAAAGGGTTTGCAGAGAGCATCCAAAAAGAAGGCACTTTCAAGAAGGTGCTTAAATGGGAGAGATATAGAATAGGCTCCAAGGACCATCCTTTCTTGGGACAAGAAACATCCTGGAGTCAAATCCCTTTCCTTTTTGTTCTGTAGGAACAACCTGGACTGTACCATGGTGAAAGAGTTGAGCTAGTAACGAGGAAACAAATTACGTTGTCAGGAAGGGGGTTGAGAGATTCCTAGGAATGGTGGAGAGTCTTCCAAGTCATAACGTAACCTTACTGGATGATGCAAAGGACCCAGGAATCCTGAGTGATGTCCATCCAGGCTGAAAGGGAGTGAGAGAAACAGAGATGAACAGACAAAGGTGTATGACTTGGAAGAATGGCTTGGTTGTCAGAGATAGCCTGAAATGGCTGTTGAGTAGTAGCAAGAGCAACAGATTTTGATGGAGGAGGTCCCCTAGAAGATTTCTTAGACTTAGATGCAGGAGAAGCAGAAGAGGAGCGAGCAGGTCTTCCGAAAAAGAAATCTTGGCAGGAAAATTCCTATGGAATTTAGGGACTGGGTAAACAAGCGTTTTAAGTCTTTGAGCTCCTTAACTTTTTCCTGCAAAGATTTGAAAAGTTCTGCAACAGCTGAACCAAGAAGAGCAGAATTATCTAAAGGAGCATTAAGCAGTTTGGCCTTTATATAATCAGGTAATGACTGGAGCCTTAACTATGAATGCCGTCTAAGAACAGATGCAGAGGCCGCAGCCCTGGTAGAAACCTCCACAGGATCATAGCTGCACCTAATGGAATGCCTAGCTACCTGAGAAGATGCAGACAGCAGACTGAGAACCTGACCTCTGAATCAGGTAATTTGGACAAAGCCTATGAAACCTGAGAAAGTAAAGCCAAAGTGTACCTAGACATGTGTGTCTGGCAATTAATAGCCTTACTTGCTAAGGTGGAGGAAGTATATGCCTTCTTACCCAATCTTTCCAATATCCTGCTCTCCTTAACAGAGGGAAGCAGCTCAGAAGGACAAACGATAAGTTTTGTCTGAGGCAAGAGAGACCACAACTGGGTCAGCAAAGTGGCATTTATAAAGAAACTTGCACTCATCTGAGACCTTATAAAATCTGACAGGTCTCTTGGGACCAGGGGCTTGTCACTCAGGGATTTTAGAAGTGGAAGCAAAAGCATCCAAGAAAGCAGGAAGAACAGGAGGAACTGCAGAGGGTGTATGAGTTTCCATTTGAAGAAGCTCACAGTAATGTTTTTGCACCTCTGAAATCTGTCAGGAATGCCATTTAAAACATTCCCTCATCTTATTAATAGTTTCCCCAAAAGAAAGCCCTTTACAGGGGAATTCCCCCATTAGACTCTGAGGAGAAACATATTCCACAGGGAAGAAATCTGGGTGGAGTATGCCAGGGAGTCTTCACCAGAAGAGGAGTCTTCAGGATCAGATTTCAAGGACCTGGGAATCCAAAACCTGCCCAGAGGATAGAGCCTTAGACCCAGAAGCCAAGAGAGGAGAAGATGTGAACGCTGGAATACAGAAGGAAGAAGAGGAGGCTGAAGGCTTCAGTGCCATCAGGGCCCCAATTAGCCTCTGTAAAAAAGCATCCCAAATTTGATTGAGGAATGGAAGGGAAATTGGGGTGCTTTGTTTTCTGTTTCTTTTTAACGGGCTACTCTACCGGAGGGATATCAAACGTAGGCTTAACGGCCGATATATCCCTAGAGGGGGAGGAGCACCCCCCCAGAGTCCTCCAGTACAACAAGCCGTGGTTACCCCCCCAAGTCACTTGAACTAGATTGTCTGCATAGCCTTGGACAGGTTACGTTCACAGTCTTGATGGCTTCCCCTGAGGTACCTGCCGAAGCGGACCCGACCTCTGACCGTATCACTAGGTCTTCAATGACCTCAAGGGGAACGTCGGAGGAGGCAGGCACAGCATTCGAGGGTTCAGGCTTTAGCTTGCTAACCTTCCTCTTCAAACTCGGCTCAACCGGGCCCCCGCAGCCCTCTAGGAGTCCCTAGCCAGACATTTGAGTCTCTGATTTTCAAGGTAAAGATTTAAGGCTGAAAGACAGCTTTGCAAAGTCTTAGGAATGAAGGCCTGGCAACAGCAGTGGTGATCGTGACTAGGCCCTAAACAAAACAGACAAAGCTTGTGGCTTATCCTTATGTGGAATTTGTCTTCCACACCTAAACTTCCCCTTCCTGGATGACATGAACAATAGCAAATGGCAGTAGCAAAAAAAGTAAATCCCCGACAGGGTACTTATCTGAATCTGGAAGCGGAGCAAAGGAATCCAACCTCAGACTATATGTAGGAATCAACCTTTCCAAATGGCAGTGAAAAAGTTCTGAGGATGGTACGTGCAGATGTCCCTTTTATGGCTGACGTTGTCAGTACCTATGTGCAACGTCCCACGTACTGGCAGTGGCTATAAGCTTTTGTATACAGGTTGAACGTTGGGTTGATGGGTGGAATACTACCCCATATGTAATGAATACTGCAACATTGAATAGAAGGACATCACCTCATTGATGGGCAAAGATAATATCCCACGATGCCTCCTACACAGCATTGACCACGAGAATCACAGTTTAATCATTGCCTCCAGACAGGCCTCATGCAATGTGAATGGAGTACTGCAACGGTCATCCCTCTGCACAAGTGCAGGCCATCTATAGACCCAAGACACTACAGAGGAGTACTGTCTTAGTAGTCTTTGCAACGCCATGGAAAAGCATATCACAAAATGATAAATAATGACATAGGAAACCTTCAGACACTGGATCTAACTCAGTTTGGTTTTTCACCAAGAGCATGCCATGTCTACTCAACCTGGTGGACTTCTTAGAGAAAGTCACCGAAGCAATGGACAAGGGCAAAATTCTGGTTAATGCCTACCTTGACTTAGCCAAGGCTTTCGACCCAATACCCTAGTTGGGTACAAGTTCATAGGCAGGTACTGGGATAACTTGCCCGTGAGAGCCATTTTAAGCCAAGCCAATTTCTCTTTTTGCACTTGAAATAATCTATTCCATTTGGTTAGAGATTGTCTTTACCCATCCCATGGTCAATAATTATATACTTCCCCTAATGACAATAACTGGGGTCACACTATAGATAAATCTGAGGCGACACATGCATGGGATAAAACATTTAGAATCACTGCAGATAAACTCATGAAATTCAGTATAAACCCCTATGTTACCCACCAGACAGCCATTTGTCTGACAGACAGGATGCAAGAAGTTAGGATAGGGGAAGTTCAACTCCACAAAGAGGCTGGTTACTAGCAGAGTCTCTCAGGGCTCTCTGCTGAGTCCAGTCTTTTTTGGCATCTACTTCTGTGAAGTCAAGGCTAATGTCACGTGCTTCTGGCTGACAAAGTTTGCAGATGATCGCAAACTAGGTGCAGTCATGGAATCCCACAAGATGCCGATACCCTCTAATAAGGGCTGATACAGACAAATAACTGGTAGCAGAGCCATGGTCTAAAATTCAATGCCAAGAAATGCATAACAGTACTGTTTTGGGAAGTGAGCTAACTCTGGAAACTATCACACTGATAACACACCCATAAGAGTAGATTCAGTAGTCGGGGATTTGAGGATGCATGTAGACAGTAACTTGGCCTTCGACCATCATGTTTCTGTGGTACTAAGGAAATCATTCTATGTTGTGCAGCTTATACACAAGGGTGGGTCATTCAGGCCCAAAGTAAGGAAATCATTCTATGTTGTGCAGCTTATACACAAATCATCAGTAAGGAAATCATTCTATGTTGTGCAGCTTATACACAAGGGTGGGTCAGGGTGAGTCATCCAGGCCCGATGTAAGGAAATCATTCTATGTTGTGCAGCTTATACAAAAGGGTGGGCCAGGGTGGGTCATCCAGGCCGATGTAAGGAAATCATTCTATGTTGTGCAGCTTATACACAAGGGTGGGTCATCCAGGCCTGATGTAAGGAAATCATTCTATGTTGTGCAGCTTATACACAAGGGTGGGTCATCCAGGCCCAAGGTAAGGAAATCATTCTATGTTGTGCAGCTTATACACAAGGGTGGGTCATCCAGGCCCGAGGTAAGGAAATCATTCTATGTTGTGCAGCTTATACACAAGGGTGGGTCATCCAGGAAATAATTCTATGTTGTGCAGCTTATACACAAGGGTGGGTCATCCAGGCCGATGTAAGGAAATCATTCTATGTTGTGCAGCTTATACAAAAGGGTGGGCCAGGGTGGGTCATCCAGGCCCGAGGTAAGGAAATCATTCTATGCTGTGCAGCTTATACACAAGGGTGGGTCATCCAGGCCTGATGTAAGGAAATCATTCTATGCTGTGCAGCTTATACACAAGGGTGGGTCATCCAGGCCCGAGGTAAGGAAATCATTCTAAGTTGTGCAGCTTATACACAAGGGTGGGCCATCCAGGCCTGATGTAAGGAAATCATTCTATGCTGTGCAGCTTATACACAAGGGTGGGTCATTCAGGCCCGATGTAAGGAAATCATTCTATGTTGTGCAGCTTATACACAAGGGTGGGTCATCCAGGCCCGATGTAAGGAAATCATTCTATGTTGTGCAGCTTATACACAAGGGTGGGTCATCCAGGCCCGAGGTAAGGAAACCATTCTATGTTGTGCAGCTTATACACAAGGGTGGGTCAATCCAGGCCCGATGTAAGGAAATCATTCTATGTTGTGCAGCTTATACACAAGGGTGGGTCATCCCGGCCCGATGCAAGGAAATCATTCTATGTTGTGCAGCTTATACACAAGGGTGGGTCATCCAGGCCCGAGGACATCATCATTCCTGTCTACAAATCTGAGTGCAGTACCCCCTTCCGTACGTAACTGGCCAGGCACATATAACTGAAATGGTCACAGAGGTTACTCACAAAAAGAATAAGGGCATAAACAACATGCCCTGTGCAGACTGCCTCAAAGTCCTATCCTTGTACTCCGTCTCCTACAGACTGAGAGGAGATGTGTTCCTAGCCTAAAAGGCATCTTTGGAGCTTATGATGGACCTCTACATCTCTGCAAAAAACAAATACCATCAGAACTACATGATGAATGGACCTCACCCACAGCATAAACAGGACATGCTGGAGGGACAGACGTGTCTCAGACACTACCCCTTTTCTGTAACAGGTTTCCCCATCCATGTGACGCAGAGTTCTAAGCTAACCAAATTCAAGTGCATCTTGGAACAGAGGCTGGAGAACTGGAAATTCACCCCTTGTCTGGCACACATGTCTGACGGACAGACTATAAATGCTTTACCACCTAAGCCCTCATCCACATATATCCCTTAAAATAACCTTACCATACAAAAACTTGTCAGACATTTTGGAATACATGGCTAGGCTTATAAAGGCGCTGCTCCTGTGGTAGTTAGCCTAGAATACATCTTTGAACTTAACACCTTTGCAGCAAATACAAGGAACTTCTTTTAGAGAAACTCGTGTGCCTATAATGCCATTTCTCCTACATACAAGCCAGCATGAGCTCTGAAAATCTCCCTCCTAGCTTACTGCTCCCCTGTGCCTTTCTTACAAACATGTTGACAAGCTCTTTAGATTAGAACTCACAGTACCATTGTAATCACTACACGCCAGGAATGCACATCTTTAAGAGTAAGTAAGGCACGCTGTAGAGTGGCATGCATTATGTATACGTTGAGTCTTTCATCATCTAAATATAAGTAAGAAGTCCACAACTGCATTCATTTTATTTATTTAATTATTTTAGGATTCTGTCAAACTTCTCCTTTCCTCTAGTGTCTTGTTCATTTTAGATGGCAGTTTCTGTCTGTTTCATCTGAGGTGCAAGGTCTCCTGATACCTGCAGCAGGCCACAGACGCCCGATACCCGCAGCAGGCCACAGACGCCCGATACCCGCAGCAGGCCACAGACGCCCGATACCCGCAGCAGGCCACAGACGCCCGATACCGCAGCAGGCCACAGACGCCCGATACCGCAGCAGGCCACAGACGCCCGATACCGCAGCAGGCCACAGACGCCCGATACCCGCAGCAGGCCACAGACGCCCGATACCCGCAGCAGGCCACAGACGCCCGATACCCGCAGCAGGCCACAGACGCCCGATACCCGCAGCAGGCCACAGACGCCCGATACCCGCAGCAGGCCACAGACGCCCGATACCCTCAGCAGGCCACAGACGCCCGATACCCTCAGCAGGCCACAGACGCCCTCGATTCCCTCAGCAGGCCACAGACGCCCGATACCCTCAGCAGGCCACAGACGCCCGATACCCTCAGCAGGCCACAGACGCCCGATACCCTCAGCAGGCCACAGACGCCCGATAACCTCAGCAGGCCACAGACGCCCGATAACCTCAGCAGGCCACAGACGCCCGATAAAGTACAGTTTTGTACCTACCATAAATGTAGATGTCCGATAGGTATGCATCTGCAGTCCTTACATATGGGCTGTCCTGCCTCAGGCAGCCCTTCGGTCGGCCGGATACCAAAGTCTGGGTCCGGCGTCGGCTGATGTCGCTCCTTTCCCCGACGTCAGAGCGCCTGGGGTATAAAAGCATCAGCAGACACCATATTCCTCAGTTTTTCTTGCCCCAGATGCCAGGTGCCCTCTAAAGAAGGCTAAATTATGAGAAAAGAATAAATTCCAATCATGCACAGCAATAAAAAACAAATACACCATAAAAGATAACCCCAGCTAGCTGAAAAGAGGGATAGTTACGCAAAGAATACCACTGAGGGGCAGGAGGGAGGGAAAACCTGACTGCAGATGCATACCTATCGGACATCTACATTTATGGTAGGTACAAAACTGTACTATGTCCTTCAAGGATGCATCTGCAGTCCTTACATATGGGTAGAATACCACAGCCAAGCTGGGGGAGGTAGGACCTAAGAAAAGGATGGTGTAGCTAACATGCCCTGCAGGACTGCAGTAGCAAAGCCTGCTCTGGATCTGGAATATAAAGGCAAGTTGTAATGCTTGGAAAATGTATGCACAGAGCTCCATGTAGCAGCTTCTAAAATGTCCTTTGTAGCCACCCCTCTTAAGAAGGCTGTGGAGGTGGCCGTTGCTCTGGTGGAATGAGGTCTGATGTTAGCTGGCACAGCTTTTCCATGAAAGGAGTAACAGAATCGAATGCAATTTCCTATCCATTTTGAAATTGTTTGTTTGGAAATTGCTTTTCCTTGTACACCGGCAGCATATGCTACAAACCGTTGGTCAGTTTTTCTGTAAGGCTTAGTTCTGTCCAAGTAGTAGCGCAACTGTCTGTGAATGTCCAGGGTATGCAGAAGTTTCTCTCCCTTATTTTGTGGGTCTGGAAAGAAAGTAGGCAGGTGGATAGCTTGGTTTAGTGAGACTCTGGATACCACCTTTGGCATGAATGAAGGATTGGTTCTCAGAGACTCTGTCCTTATGGAAAATGAGAAATGGTTGTACTGCCATGAGGGCCTGTAACTCAGATACTCTTCTTGCTGAGATTATGGCCAGAAGGAAGGCAGTCTTCCAAGACAGGAATTGCAGTTCTGAAGATGCTGCTGGTTCAAAGGGAGGTAGAGTTAATTTTTCCAACATGAAGTTAAGGTCCCATGCAGGCACTGGAGGTCTCCTTGGAGGGTTGATGTTTTTTATCCCTCTTAGAAACTGCCTTAGCAGAGGATGAGAAAAAACAGGTGGATCAGTGTTATACTCTGCTGAAATAGCTGAAGCATGAATTTTTATGGATGAATAAGAAAGGCCATTATGGAGCATTTCAGCCAAGTATTCAAGGATATGTGGAATGCTCATCACTGTCACATCCTGACCCTTTGTGGTGCTCCAGGTTCGAAATCTTTTCCATTTTGCTGAGTATGCATTTCTTGTGGAAGGCCGCCAAGCTTCCATGATGATATCCTTTACCTCTTGGTTAGTTTATCCTGGTTAGGAGTCAAAGTATTTTCCAGGCTGTCAGCTGCAAGGTTTTTAGACTGGAGTGTAGAGTTTTGTAATTGTGCTGTGTCAGAAGTAGTGGCCATTGTGGTAGAGGCCATGGTTTCGTGCATGACATGCTCTTTAACAGTGGATACCAGTGTTGTCTTGGCCAGTCCGGGGCTATCAGAATCACTTTTGGTTGTTCTGTCCTGATCTTCAGTAAGACCTTGGTCATTAACGGAAGCGGTGGGAATGCATATACTGATAGAGCCTTCCAACTGAAGGATAGGGCGTCCACTTTGTATGCTTGAGGATGGTATGTCCTTGTGCAGAATTTCTTCAGTTGATGGTTGTGGGGGGAGGCAAAAAGATCTATGTCCGGCTTTCCCCATGCTTGTGCTATCTGAAGAAAAATGTCTGGATGCAACATCCATTCGTGTGGCTCCATGGTGTTTCTGCTTAGGCTGTCCGCCAGCACATTGTCCTTTCCTGGTATGAACTGGGAATGCAGCTCTATGTTGAGTTTTAGGGAAAGCTCCCAAAGATTCATTGCCAGCCTGCAAAGAGGGTAGGAATGAGTACCTCCTTGCTTGTTTATGTACCACATAACTTTGGTATTGTCTGTCTTTATTAGCAGGTGACCTTGATGCAGGAAATGTTTGAAGGCCTCGATTGCTGGATCACTGCCAGCATTTCCATTTGGTTGATGTGAAGGCGCAATTCCTTTGCCCTTGAATACATCTGCCCTTCATGTGTGCTCCCCATCCATGGTCTGAGGTGTCCGTTGTAATGGTTTGGCTGATATGAGGCTTGCTGAAAGGTAGACCCATGTTTGACTGGCTTGCTTGTGCCCACCAATGAAATTCTTTTTGGAGGCATGGGATGAGGGGGATCAAAACTTCTAGGCTGTGACTGTGTTGAGATCATAGACTCCTTAGGTACCATTGTAGTTTCCTCATATGCAGCCTTGCTTGTGGAATCAGAAGAATGCAAGATGCCGTGAAACCAAAGGCCTGCAGGATTTTCCTTGCAGTCAGCTGGGTTTGTGTTGTCAGATTTCTGAAATAATCCGGTAATTGTTTTTGTTTTTCTTCTGTGAGAAAAGCCATTTGGGTGATTGTATCCAGCTTTGCACCCAGGAAAACTATTCGTTGGGATGGAACAAGTCTTGATTTCTGAATGTTGACTGTGTATCCCAAGGCCTGTAGTAGGCGGATGGCATAGTTCAAGTGTTTTACCAATGTTTGTTGGCTGTCCGCTTGTATAAGGCAGTCGTCCAGGTATGGGTATATTTGAATCCCCTGAAGTCTGCAATGTGCAATTACTGATGCCAGGCATTTCGTGAATACTCTGGGCGCAGTAGATAAGCCAAAGGGCAATGCTGAGAATTGATAATGCTCTGAACCTGCAAGAAATCTGAGGTGTCTTCTGCAACTTTGTCTGATAGGGACATGCAGGTATGCCTCCTTGAGGTCTAGAGTTACCAGCCAGGACCCCTTGCCCAGCATGGGAAGGAGTTGCTGTAAGGTCAGCATTTTGAATTTTGGCACGATGAGATAAGTATTCAGTGCGGACAAGTCTAGAATAGGCCTCCATTGCTTTTCTTTTCTTGGAACAAGGAAGAGTCTGGAATAAAATCCTTGGCCTTGTTCTGTGAGAGGAACCCTTTCTATTGCTCTCATTTGAAGTAGCTTGGAAATCTGCTTGAAAGCCTCTGCCCTTTGATTTGGTGGCAGGTTTGGCATGCCTTGTCGTTTTGGTAATGTATGAAAATGGAATCTGTATCCTTTGTCTGTTATTTGCAGTATCCATTTGTCCTTTGTAATAATGTGCCAATTTTCTGAGAATAAAGATAGCTTTCCGCCCAAAGGTGCTTCCAATTGAGCCCTGGTTGGCGGAGTCAAAGTCAAGTCATTGAGTTTGTCCTTGTGCAGCAGTGGAAGGTCCTGCACTACCTCTCTGGTTTGGAGGCTGCCATTGACGTCCTCTGTAGGAGCCTCGAGCTTGCCCTCTACCTCTGGCACGCCTGTTTATGCCTCTTTGAAGTTTTTCTGTGTCCGGAAAGGACCAATTCTTAGAAGGCCAATTTCTGCTGAATCTTGGTGGTTGGACCTGGAGAAAATCTTTGACTGTTTGTACTGATTTAGCCTTTTCCTCAAATTTCTTTAAGACCTCTTGAGCCGTGGAACCAAATAACTTTTGTTTTTCCAGTGGTGCATCCAGAAGCTTTGCTTTAACATGATCTGGCAGTGTTTGTTCCTTCAGCCAAGCATGCCTACGTATGACTGCACCTGTCATTGCTGACCTACATGAAGCTTCCAATGCATCATAACCACACTGTAAGAAATGGTTGCTAACCTGCTGAGAGTTATGCACCAGATCCTGAAGCGCCTTGCGGTCTAAGGGTTCAGGCGAGGATAGTTTTTTATGCAACTCATCTAACAGATACTCTTGGTACTGTATCATATGAAATTGACAATTTAAAACTCTCATAGAAAGAGTGGAAGAAGTGTACACTTTTTTACCCCATCTCTCTAAAGCCCTGGATTCCCTTTCAGAAGGAAGTGGATTCTTGGCAGTGGTGGGTGCAACCCCTTTAGGGCCCTGGGAAATAGTTTCTGGGTCAGAAGAGTGGCCCTTGTAAAGGTATAGATGTGAGTCAGGGACCCTGTAGTACCCGTCAGGTTTGACAGGAGCCGGAGGAAGGGAGTCAGGGGAAGTACTAGACTCAGAGGATACATCTTCTATAACACTTAAAACAGGAGGTATAGCCAAAGGCCTATGCTGAGGTAAATGTAGAAAAGTCCTTAATCTCTTCCTGGAATCAGAGAATTCGTGGCCTTGCCAATTGAAATGCTCTGTCATGGAGTGAAGGGTCTCCCCAAAAGAGAACTCTTCAGGGGGGGAGGCTGAGGGAATAGATTCCTCTGCATCAGAATTCTCGTAGGCCGGAAGGGCCTCCTCCTGGTAGTCTGAAAGGGCAGAGTCATCTGAGGCCTCATCTGAAGACTGGGGATCTGTCTGCTCAACCCTGGGCCTTTTGCCTGGAGGTGGTTGAGAGCCCCTGTCCGGATGTGGCTGAGAGCCCCTGATTAAGGAGATAAGGTCTTCAGCCAAACTTAAGATTTGTGAACCGGTAGTGGATCCCTGAGGAATAGCCTTGGGAGGTACAGTTTTTGTCTGTTTAGCAGCTTTAGCCCTTGTAAAGGCCTTAATGGACATGGATACAGGAGGCCTGGCTGCCCCACGTGCTGGAGTAGTTTTGTCAACAGAAATGGTGTCGGATATTTCCTGAGCACCGGTTTCAGAAGGTAGTTCTATGACCGACTCAGGGATGGCCTCCGGTACCGACGTTACCAGTTGTGCGGTGTCGTAGGTCGGAAGTGGTAGAGCTTCGGCTTCAGTAGAGCCAGAGACACTCGTGGCAGGCCTAGGCGTGGAGTCGGCCGAAACCATGGACCGCGTGTGTCGGTCCTTATCCTTTCGTTTTTTGGGTAAATGAGCTGTCGGAATCTCCGACGGCATGATATAGCAGAATTTTTCTCCAAAAAATTCCTCTGCAAACTCTGCCCGACGCCTAAGAGTGCGTTTATTGAAGGAAGCACAGGCTGAACAGGCCGAGACGTCGTGGTCTGGGCCTAGGCAGGGTAAGCAGTAAGAGTGGAAATCCTTATGAGGTATTTGTTTCCCACAAGATAAACAATTATTAACTTTAACCGTTTGATCTGACATCGGCTGAGGCAAGAAAGAGTCCCCAACGGGGTACTTAGCTTTTTTGAAGTCTTCGGTATCTGAAATCACAGGAGTTGGCCGACCGGCACTTGCGAAATGCTTCTGCTTCGGGCACCTCGTGGCAAGAAAGACTGAGGAAGATGGCGTCGGCTGACGCTTTTATACCCCAGGCGCTCTGATGTCGGGGAAAGGAGCGACATCAGCCGACGCCGGACCCAGACTTTGGAATCCGGCCGACCGAAGGGCTGCCTGAGGCAGGAAAACCCATATGTAAGGACTGCAGATGCATCCTTGAAGGACATCCTCAGCAGGCCACAGACGCCCGATAACCTCAGCAGGCCACAGACGCCTGATAACCTCAGCAGGCCACAGACGCCTGATAACCTCAGCAGGCCACAGACGCCTGATAACCTCAGCAGGCCACAGACACCTGATAACCTCAGCAGGCCACAAACACCCGATAACCTCAACAGGCCACAGATGCCTGATAACCTCAACAGGCCAATCAATAACAAGATGAGGCATCTGTTCTGCTGCAGGTGGAACAATCTGGGAATACTAGTCCACCTTGAGTTCCTATTAGGTATAGCACCAGCTTCAAGAGAATTACTAATGTTTTGTTACAGCAGAGAATGTTTCTGATACAGTATCTGTCCTTGTAAAACTTGTGGTTTTCCTGCAAATTGCTATGTCTTGCAGTCACTAAATAATGCAAACAATTGTGTTTCAGACACTGTATTCATCAGAAAATGTCAGATAATGCAAAACATGTAGTATTTTTCTAACTACTTCTGTCCCTGACTATGGGCTTTTATACCACATTAATTTCTGTCACTATCACTGACTCTTAGGCCAAGAGGCTCTCTCTGATTTTAGCATATGTATCTATTAATATTTCTGTTAATAACCTGACTCAAGAGTATACATAGCACCTCATCTATCAAATAAATGCTTATACCTGCTCTATTTTCAAGATTGGTAATAAAATACGCACAAACAGCATTTCTGTAAATATATCTGGCATTGTAGAAAGTACAGTTGTTTAAGCAAGCTTACCATAAAGAGAAGTTACGTACTCACCATAACGTTCCATGTTTGTAGTCCATCTCGCCCTTCATTCTTACTGATGGGTTTGGAGCCGATCCTCGGCTCCGACTCGGCCGATTACAAAGCTCAAAGTCTCTTAAGTTAGCTCGTGGCAAGGTAGGTATCCCATAATGCACCAGTAAGAATTCCCAGATCTTGTTTGCTGCTGTCTATAAATGTGATAGAAGGCATTTCCACAAGGAAAAACAAAGATGAAAGGTCTCCAACCCTAAGGAAGACAGACACTACCTTGTCTCCAGATCCTCCAAGGATACATGGACGGGGATAGGTGGGTGGGTTCGTAAGAATGAAGGGCGAGATGTACTACAAACATGGAACGTTATGGTGAGTACATAACTTCTTTATGTTCTGTAGTCCTCTCGCCTTCATTCTTACATATGGGACAGCGTCCCTAGCACGTTTTTCTTGGGTGGCTCACGGGAATATACTCCTAAGAACCGTGGAACCAAAGGAGGCTCTACCCCTGGAGGCCAAGTCCAATTTGTAATGAGTAATAAAGGTATGGGGGTAGCCCAAGTTGCTGCTGCACAAATACTGTCTATTGGAATTCTGGCTTGAAAAGCGGCAGATGTGGATACAGATCTGGTGGAATGAGCTTTAATTTTAAATGAGAGTTCTTTGCCATTAGAAACGTAAATAAAAGATATGCAATTTGAGATCCAGTTTGATAACATTACCTTGGACACTGGCATTCCTTTTCTCGTCTCTGAAAAAGATACAGATAGAACCTTAACTGTTTGTGTACATCAAGTTGATGAAACTTTTATTCCACTTTGTTTGAATGATTTGAAAAAAAAGACTGGCAGTTCAATAGTTTGATTCATATTTGATTGAGAACAAATCTTGGGGACGAAGGAAGGATTAATGTGAAGGGAAACCCTGTCTCTATGAAATATCAAGTAAGAAGATTTTACTTGAGAGTGCTTGCAGCTCTGACACTCTTCTGGCGGATGTAATGGCTACCAGAAAAATGGTCTTCCATGAAAGGAACTTTAAATCACAAGTATGATATGGTTCAAAAGGCGGGTGAGGTAAGTTTTGAAAGAGCAAAATTTAGATCCCAGGGAGATATAGGTTCTTGAAAAGGAGGTCTTAGTAAGGTAGTGCCTTTCAAAAATCATCTACACAATCTGTGAGCCATTAGATTAGGTTCATGTTGTCTCAAATGAAAACTGGAGATAGCTGCTAATTGAAATTTGATTGTAGCAGCAGCTGATCCTTGATGAAAAAGTTTGGTTAGAAATTCTAACACTAAGGGAATGGAGGCTGTGTATGGATCTATGTTTTTAGCTCATGCCCAGAGAGAAAATCTTTTCCATTTGCTAGCGTACAATATTCTAGTAGAAGGTTTATGAGAAGATGACAGGACATGTGAAACCACAGGGGAGAAATCATGAAGTCTGACTAGGGATGGAAGTGGAGCAGCCACGCTGTCAAGTTGAGGGTGTGGAGACAGGGATGGAACGTGCCTGACATGTGTCAAAGAGTCTGATACTGGGTCCAGAGTCCATGGATCGTCCAGAAGGTGAGGCACGAGGAAGGGGGACCAAATCTGATGAGGCCAGTAAGGAGTGATGAGAATCATTCTGCTTCCCAAGGTCTTTGCTTTCTGGATTACTTTCGATATTAGCGGAAAGGGAGAAAAAGCATAAAGAAGTCCCGAGGGCCAATCGTGGACAAGTGGTGAAGTAGCTGCTGCATTTGGTGTTCATTGGGATGGCAAACTGAGTGCAGCAAGGCTGTCCCCATTTGCAGAAAATCTGTTCCTTGACTTTCTGATTCAGAGACCACTCATGAGGCATCAAGATTGCCCTGCCGAGCTTGTCGGCCATCATATTGGTTCTCCCCGGGATATGCTTTGCAACTAGAAGCGTTGGGAAGATATCGCCCACTGCCAAACACGTACAGCCTCTCGACATGGGGGTAGGATCTGGTTCCTCCTTGTTTGTTTATATACCATACCACTGACATATTGTCTGACTGGATTGCTATTGTCCCTAGAGGAAGAAAGTCTTGAAGTGCTTGCAGTGTTAGTAGCACTGCTCTCATCTCTAGAACACTGATATGCAAGTGAGCCTCATGTTCCTGCCATGTGCCTTGGACTGTCCTTCCTAGATAATGCCCCCCCACCCTATCTGGAAGGCATCCGTGGTCACAGAAGCAACGGGTTGGCGAGGAATGAATGGTCTCCCTATCATTAGTTGATTGGACTGGATCCACCAACAAAGGTCCTTTTTGCAAGATTCTGTTATTAAAAAGGGATGAGACAGAGGCAGTTGCTGAAGAGACCATTGGGAAAAGAGTAGCTATTGTAGAATTCTCATATGTAGTCTGGCTAGTGGAACTAGAGTTACAGTAGAGGCCATGGTTCCTAGAAGTTTGAGCACGGTCTTCGCTTTGACCTTGTGTTGGGGAAGCAGGCTGTATATTTGTTGTCTTAGATTTTGCACTCTGAAGGAAGGCAAGCCATCATTGCGACTATAAAAGTCACATATTGAGAGGGCGACAAGGCAGACTTTTCCCAATTTATAGTAATGCCTAGCTGAGTGCAGACTCGGATGGTTGAATCCCTGGCTTGTAGAAGTGGGTGCCTGGTGGTGGCAGTCAGAAGCCAGTCATCCAGGTACAGAAACACTTGGAATCCAAGACGTCTCAAGTGAGCCATTACTACCGCCATGCATTTGGTGAACATCCTGGGGGCTGTGGTGAGACCAAAGGGCAGAGCATGAAATTGGTAATGGCTGGCTCCCAGCCAGAAGCGTAAATGACTCCTTGGATGCTCTGTCCATTTTTATGTGGTAGTAACGCATCTTGAAGGTCTATGGAGCACATCCAATTGTCTTTCCCTAACAGAGGGACTACAGACTGCAGTGTTACCATTCGGAACTTGGACTTCTTCACTGATTCGTTTAACTTGCTGAGATCCAAGATGAGCCTCCAGTCTCCTGTTTGTTTTGGCACTAAAAAGAATCTGGAGTAAGTTGCAAATGCTATCTGATCTGCGGGACGGTTTAATGACTCTTTTGAAGCAATGTTTGGGCTTCTATGGTGGTTTGATCCCTGTTATTGCGTGGAACATCTGCGATTTTCGTGGTTAAATGAGGTGGAAAAGAGAAGAATATGGAGTATCCTCTGGAAATTATTCTTTGTACCCACTTGTCTTGTGTGATGTCATGCCAGGCTTTTGGGTACAAAGATAAGTGACCCCCAACTGGCTCCAGAGAAGCGCAGTCGAGCCCCACTTCAGGAGCGCTGATAGGGACGTCCACGAAAGGAATCTCGGCCACTCTGGTTTTGCGGACCCCCACCTCTAGGGCATCCACCATTACTTCCTCCTCCTCTGCCTCTGGAGAAGGAATCCTCTTGTGCGTCTGGGAATAATAACTAAAAAAGAAGCACAAAGGATCCAATGCGGTTGTAGCACTCAACAGTAGTTTAATGAACACACAAACTGACATCCAAGATTAACGCTGACAAGGTCAAATTAATGTTTTCGTCCCACAACTTCTTCAGATAAAATTCCCTCTCTATGTCGCCACCTGTATACCCTCAGCAATTAGTTCACAACCAGTAAAAAACAAGGAAAATATGCAGCAGTAATGTGTACTTAATACATTTAAAACACCTCTAACAAACTAAGACAGTCGCTAAAAATCACAACTTGTATACAGTCATTGTGCCACTTGATATTTAATTTGTATAATATGATTAAAACCTTTAATTTAATAGTTTAAAACACTATAAAATAAATAAGTAACATGAATACCATAAAAGTGTTTATTTCTAAAAGGTCGCAACCCCCTCTAGTGGTCAATCATAAAAACTTCCTCCAAATGTATTTTGTTTCCCATAAATAGTAATTTATTGCAGTTCATAAAATCCTTTAAAAAACATACCTTAATAGGTGTGTGTAAAATTTATTTACATCCTGTATAGGTGATTCTAGTTCTATAGTTTGGCAGATCTGAGTTTTAAAACGGGTGAGTGAAATCATGTCATTTAGACCTGGGTGTCTACAAGCTTCCAATGTTACTTGCCAGTAGAGTTCCCTGTATTCCACCCTAGTTTCCCACAATCCGCCTCTAGGGTCATAGGGTACCACCTCAAGAACAAAACAAAATACTGCATCCTTACACACACGTGTCTCTATACAGGGCATTATTTTCTTGTTTCGTCCTTATGTCAAAGAGATGTTCATACAATCTTTGTTTAAGCTTTCTTTACCCACATAAAATGAGTCACAGGTTTTGCATAAGGCCGCACAGACAATTCCCTTCGTGTTACAGTTCACAAATGTGTTTAAAGTGATCTTCCTGTTTCTTGAAACCTGACAAAGGTGGGGGGGTGTTGTGTTAATGGACTACATTACCTATGAAGGCAAAATGTTGAATATCCTTAGTGATAGAAACATATGTTAGAACATCAGTAAATTAAATCAGTATAGCTTACAAAAAAATATACATAATTCTGAATGACTTACTGATTGATGGACTAAGACATGGAGACGTACAACTTTTTGCATGTTGAAAAGCCTAAAGTACCATCAATATTTGGTATGCCAAAGATACACAAAGACATAGGTGATCCCCCTCTTAAGCCTATAGTTTCTGCAGAAGGGTCAGTAACAGCTCCACTGGCAAAATACGTGGATAAAAAGATTAAAAAACTTGTTACAGATAACACAAACATACTTAAGGACTCATGGGACTTCTTGAGGAAGTTGGATAGCACACTATATTCAGAAAAAGTGGGCTTTGCAACCCTGGATGTTATAGACTTGTATACCACACGATACAGGTTTAGGTTGGTTTGAAGAAATGCTGGTTGGATATAAAGAAATTAACTTCAATGAATTTAGAACAGTTTTAGTCCTGATGGAATTAGTTCTAAAGAACAATTTCATTTTTTTCGAGGGAGAATACTACAAGCAACTAAGTGGAGTGGCAATGGGCGCACATTGTGCCCTCACTTATGCAAATATTATAATGGCATATTGGGAAATAAGTACATTTTAAATTCAGACTACAGATGTTTTTGGAATTTTTATGGAAGGTTTATAGATGACTTATGTTTCTTATGGGTTGACAATGAAATTACTTTTGAACGTTTTGTAGAATACATCAATGAGACTACCACATTTTTAAAATTTACATACACATTTTGTTTTGATCAATTGAATTATTTGGATGTCAACATACAAAAGTTTGATGGTAGTTTCACATCCAAAATATTTCGTAAGGATACTTTTTCAAACTCTTACTTACACTACATAAGCACCCATCCACCTCACGAAAAGAAGGGGGTTATAAAGGGTCACTTAGTGCGAGTGAGTAGAATGACCTCCAATGACGTAACTTTTTTACAAAGAATGTGAATATTTAAAAGGGTTGTTTATTGATAGGGGTTACCCTACCAAACTTTTTGACCAAATGTATAAAGAAGGTTTGGCTTGAAGAAATGGTAGATTTGCCTGCATACTAGGGACACAAGAGCTGGTCAACTTGGGGACCAATCAGGAAGAAAAAATCAAAACAAGAATGACAATTACAGTCCAGGTATGGTGATCACCTATGATGGCAAGGCTGCACTAGTTAGAAAGATAATAGATAGAGAATGGAAAAATTTTGCAAAAAATATCAGATTTGGAGCACATTTTTGAAAATGATTTAAGATATACATACCGGAGGGGCAACAACATTAAAGGTTTGTTAGAGAGGGGTACTTATGGTCACACTCTGGAAAGAGGTATGAGGAACAAAAAAGTTGACAGGTGATGTTTTGTTTTTAAAAGCAAGAAACAGGAAGATCACTTTAAACACATTTGTGAACTGTAACATGAAGGGAATTGTCTGTGTGGCCTTATGCAAAACCTGTGACTCATTTTATGTGGGTAAAAGCGAGAGAAAGCTTAAACAAAGATTGTATGAACATCTCTGACATAAGGACGAAGCAAGAGAATAATGCCCTGTATAGACACACGTGTGTGTAAGGATGCAGTATTTTGTTTTTTTTTTCTTGAGGTGGTACCCTATGACCCTAGAGGCGGATTGTGGGAAACTAGGGTGGAATACAGGGAACTCTACTGGCAAGTAACATTGGAAGCTTGTAGACACCCAGGTCTAAATGACATGATTTCACTCACCCGTTTTAAAACTCAGATCTGCCAAACTATAGAACTAGAATCACCTATACAGGATGTAAATAAATTTTACACACACCTATTAAGGTATGTTTTTTAAAGGATTTTATGAACTGCAATAAATTACTATTTATGGGAAACAAAATACATTTGGAGGAAGTTTTTATGATTGACCACTAGAGGGGGTTGCGACCTTTTAGAAATAAACACTTTTATGGTATTCATGTTACTTATTTATTTTATAGTGTTTTAAACTATTAAATTAAAGGTTTTAATCATATTATACAAATTAAATATCAAGTGGTACAATGACTGTATACAAGTTGTGATTTTTAGCGACTGTCTTAGTTTGTTAGAGGTGTTTTAAATGTATTAAGTACACATTACTGCTGCATATTTTCCTTGTTTTTTACTGGTTGTGAACTAATTGCTGAGGGTATACAGGTGGCGACATAGAGAGGGAATTTCATCTGAAGAAGTTGTGGGACGAAAACGTTAATTTGCCCTTGTCAGCGTTAATCTTGGGTGTCAGTTTGTGTGTTCATTAAACTACTGTTGAGTGCTACAACCGGTTTGGATCCTTTGTGCTTCTTTTTTAGTTCTTTGTTTTCTGCAAGCACTTTCCGCTTTTTGATTTCGTCTGGGAATAATCTGAGATTTCTTGAGCCACATTTTCCCGCCTCTCTGACCTTTAGGCTATGGTCTAGAAGGGGCAGAAAAACATACTCCCACAGCAGAGAGTTTTCCCTTCCTACTCGCATCTGGTGAGTGTGTCTTTTACCTTTGGTCCAAACAGAAAGGAACCGTCAAAGGGGGCGTTGGTAAATGTAGATTTGAAGGGCTCTGCAAAGTTACATAAGCACATCCAGAAGTGTCTCCTAAGGGAAACTCCTGAACCCCCTGCCCTGCTCGCTCCATCTGCTGCGTAAGATATCAGCCTCATGCAGTAGTTAACAATAGAGTTTAAGGTAGACAACTGAGCAACTCCTTCAGTTAAACTACCTTGGAGAGCATCTCTTAGCTCCTTTAGGAGATCTCTTTGAAGCCTAGCGTAATGGATGAGGTAATTCAGTGATCTGAGTGTAAAAGTCGCTGAAGAAAAAATACGCTTTTCGTATCTGTCCATCATTCGAGACTCCTTGTTCGGTGGGTGGACAGATGAAAAAGTTTCCGCTAGTTCTTTCTTTGTGGCTGCTGCCACCACCATGGCATCTACAGGCACACCTTTGGTCAAAAACGCTTTCTCCAAGGGCTGAAAGAAATTTGTTTAGCCTTATGGGGACTGTTTCCATGGCATCAGGAGATTCCCACACCTTTCGACTCACCAAATCTAACAGCTCATCGAAAGGTGGAGACACACAAGAGGCTGGAGGTTGAGACCCGAAAGCCTTCAGGTACAATGACTCATCAGAAGGGGTGACGGTGGGCCAGTCGCCTCTCTGTTTCAGGATTTCTAGGATATCTAAAAAGGTGACATCATCAGAGGACGACCCCGGGGGACAATTCTGACGCCTCGATGTCAGTGTCAGAGGTGATAGACTCATCAGGGGAGTCTATCTGCTTCCTCTTGCAAGTTCTCTTCCGAGGAGGCTCCTCAGAAGGGCATTCTGGGGAGGTCTCTGAAAACTGGGGGCCACCCAGGGGGGGCTCCAGAGGCTGTGGGTCTCTGCTGTCAAGAGAAAGAGATGGTGCTGAGACAGAGGTCGGAGCTTGAGGGGGAAGAGTATCGGTAGCCTTGTGTGGAGCTGAAGACCTAGACAGCACGCTCCTCATCATCTCAAAGGTAGATCTCTCCAGCTCCGAGGAAGCGGAAGTAGCCCTCTGTTCCAGAGCGATTGGCTCCAAGCTCAGCCGAGCAGATGTACCAAGAGGTAGGAAGAAGTTTGGGTCTGAGCGTCCCTGTTGGGGCAGACTGGTGAGCTTCGGCTCCTAGACACCATGGATGACACTGAAGGTGACAGAGTGGAACTCTGCTCCGAAACAGACAGTTGGATTGCTGGAACAGACAGTTCCATAACAAACGGCACCGATAGCTCTGGCTCTGAAAGACCGACATGGCTCGGAGGAGGAACAGAAGCAGGTAATATGGCCTTAGACGGCCCCTGAACCGATTGCGTCAGAGCCAACAAATTTGATAGTGCCGACTTCAAAAGTCTAAGCACCACTCTCTCGACATCCTCCTCAGAAAGACTCTTGGAGGATTTGAAAGACAAGGTAGGGGATCGAGTTCTCTGCAAAATTGGAGATCTGAGTGTTGGGGATACCAGTAATTAATCTCTTGAGCGGCTCCGAGATATGGATTTAGCTATCGGCTCCGAAAAACTTGGGGCCGAAGCTGGATGGTCTATGTCAAAAACCTCGACCGGCTCCGAAGGCAGAGGAGCCGAAGATGTAGAAGGCTTGTCAATTTTGGCAATTTTCTCTGTTGGTCCTGATTTAACAGTCTGTGTAGGAGAATTTCTTTTAATCGACTTGACCTTCTCTTTTTAGAACAGGGAGACCTAAAGTGAGAAGAGGAAGAGCTAGCTAAAATCCTCCTCAAAAGAAGGTTTAAGGAGACCTTTCAAGATCAACTTATTCTTCCTTTCCTGGAGAACCCGGCAATTAAAAGAATGACAAAAGTTACATGTCTCCTGTAAATGTATGGCTCCCAAGCAATAAGCACAAATGCTATAACCAAGTCAGTCAGGGACATTTTCTACGAACACTTTATGCATTTTTTGAAACCCGAAGGTTTATGATCCTTGGTTTCCTTAAAACATACTACTACTTTCACAACCACCACCACACACTATAAACTCAGAAAGATCACAAGAAGAGAGGACAAGGTCCTCTAACTTAAACGGGCCTAGTCCTGCTGAGGAAAAAACGCACACAGGAGAAAGGCAGTAAAAGACTAGGCCCTGTAACGTAAATGGGCCTCGCCCTGAACGGAGGAGTAGGCAAGATAGAGAAAGGGAAGCAAGAGACAATGGCTAGAAAAGTCGTAATTAAAAAACGAACCTCTGCCCAAGAAAAGATCAGCAACAACTAGCACATAGAGAAAAAAACAAAGAGATACCACTAGGGAAGGCCTGCTGAAGCGACGGCCAACAGATGGCAATAACAATTTGGAATAAACTTCTAACAACACACTAGCTAACTACTACAAGGTAACAACTGTAAGCTATAAGTACTAAACTAACTATTATATTCAAAAAGAACACTGTAAATACCAGAATAAGAAAAATATTCTAACTTAGCCATGGCCAAGAAAGAGAGCACTTCTGAACTCAGAGTGGCAAATGAGAGCTGGGGATTCTTACTAGTGCATTATGGGATACCTACCTTGCCAGGAGCCAACTTAGATGTCGAGCTTTGTAATCGGCTTTGAACCCATATGTAAGAATAAATGCGAGTTAGGACTAAAGAACATCAGTAGATATTCTAGAAAATCAATGCTGAAGTAGCCCACGCTATTTCGGACCTGCCACAGTGACTGGCCAGCTTTCAAAGCTTAAAGGTACTTTCCACAAGCTTGAACTGCCAGGAGCTTAAGGGAAGCACCAATGTAAAGACAGTGAGATCATCCAAAGATTCATAGCTTTTTATCCCACAAAAAAGGGAGGCAAGACCCCTGAAAGGATAACAATAGGAAATAAACCCAACAGTAAACCATGCATAGAAGGGTATATAGTTGCACACCCTGGAATATAAAATGAAACAGCTAAAATAAGAGTGCTGAAGGGAGAGGCAGGGAATGCAACAGTGCTCTATTATCTGCTGTTATGCTATGTTTACTTACACAAATGTATTACATTCAACATTTAGACCACTGTTGGAGTAGCCTTTGAGTTGATTACTAAAGAAGGGAGGAAGAAAATATAACTCAGAATCCAGGAGCCCCTGGAGAACGGTTCTACAATACCTGCTCTGGACCTGGAAAACAAATCTAGTTTGTAGTGCTTTGTAAAAGTATGTACAGAGGACCAGGTTGCCTCTACATTACTTCTAGAGTCCAACCTTTTCAGAAAAGCCACTAAAGAAGAAAGAGCCCTTGTAGAACTGGCCCCAACCCTGCCTGGAAGTAGCTAATTATGTTAGGAAAAGGCAAGAACACAAAACCACCTGGAAACAGTCCGCTGTGACGTTGGTTGTCCTTTTCTTTTGCCTTTATAGGAGGTAAACAGCCGACCAGCCTTCCTGAAAGCTTGAGTTTTGTATAGGTATTATTTGAACTGCCTGTGGACATCCAGAGTGTGGAGAACCTTTTCTCCCTTGTTCTTGGATTCATGGAAGAAAACAGAGAGAGATTAATAGTCTGACTGAAGGTAAATTCTCAGACATCTTTTATTTATTGACATTTGATTCCTGAGAAAGTATAATTGGGTAGCAGCTCATTTTCAGCGAAAGCCCTGGGAGAAAAGGTCCAAAGTATTACAAAACATTTTAAGAACAATAATTTTACACTCCTCAAAAATCATACAAAAAAACTGAAGTTTAAATTATACTAAATAAGACAGAATATAGAAACATTGTCATATACTGCAGACAGGGTTAACGCAGATAAACAACTGGTGCTAAAGCCATGGTTCAAAGCCAAATGCAAAAAAAAAAAAAAAAAAAAGCATTACTATTCCCTTTGGGAAAGCCGACATCCCTGCTAATTAGATTATAGATAGCTCCCCCCCCCAAGTGAAGACACAGTTGTATGTGATCTGGGTACTCGGGTTGATAGCAATCTGAACTATGACCATCATGTATCCAGAGTAGTAAGGAAATCCTTCTATGTGGCACATCTTATAAGTAACGGCATCACATCTATATCTAAGAAAGGTACAATTCTATTATACGCTGCCCTCATCAGACCAATTATTGAGTACAACGTTCCCTTTAGCATGTACCATACCAGACACCTGCAACATTCGGAGAGACCACAGAGGTTTCTCACCAAGAAATTACAGGGTACTCAAAATAAGTCTTACATATACAGACTGAAAACTCAGTCACTCTATTCTGTCTCCTACAGGTTTGCTAAGGAGTGACCTGTACCTGACTTGCAGGGCAGTCTCTGACCTAGCTATGATGCAAATGCTACACATTTTCAAACTGCAGGAGGGTCACTTCCTTCACGGATCATAACCTAGCCTCTGGCATGAACAGATTATGCTGGAGAGAGAGATACACCTCCCAGAGACTGCCACTTCCCTGGAACAAGATTCCAATTCACATGAAACACAGCCCCTTCATAATCCTCTTCAAATGCAATCTAGATCAATGGATGGGAGACTGCAAATTCACTTCGGGGATGGCATTCATGTCCTCCTGGACAGAGGAAGTCGGTATTAACTACCACAGATCCTTACCTCTGGCGAACTTCACTCACATAGCCACTGACAATTGGGCAACTCAGGATAAATACGGCTAGGCTTACAATGGCTCTAGGGCCGTTAGCCTAGTAACCTCCAATGAACCTATACCTTGTATCTATTCTTAACCATTGATTTAATATAAGTGAAAAAAACAAGGCACAGAAACACGACTGAAAGCATAAAATGTTAAAAGTTTAATGAGGTAAGCGCTTTCACACCAAATACTAGTGCTTCGTCTGACCATATAAAAAACTCCATCAGCAAACACTTTTAATATATTCACTCTAGTTCAAAGCAACCAATAAACATCAAAGAGGAGCAAAAACTTACTTCAGCTTGCATCATTTAAAGACATAGTGCTTTCAGTACAGGTTTAATAAAAACCCTGTCATTTAGACCTGGGTATTTGTCAGCTTGCCAAAGAATAATTCAATGCAATTCTCTGCTTTCTGTAAAAATGTTCACATCACGTCCACGTGTGTTTTCAGAAATAATTTTTAACAACTTGAAATCTAAAGGCATGTTCATTTTCATTCAGCATGCAGTGTCTGGCTAGTGCACTTTTGGTGTCACCATTCCTAATACAATACATATGCTCCCTGACTCGTTTGATCAGTGACCTGTTGGTTTTTCCTACATAGAAATAGTGGCAAACTGTGCATGTCGCCAGAAAGATGAAATGCCTGGTTCGGTAGTTAGCTTTAACTTGAAGTTTATACTCAAACCGGGTGACTGGATGAATAAAACATGTTGATGTATTAATAAATGTACAGAAATTGCATGTAAGGCATTGTCTAGTACTTGCCCAACCACCACCTAATCTCTTATCTTTTTCTTTTACATTTTTATAGCAAAGCTGCCTTTTAAGAGATTTCTTATTCTTAAAAGCAAAGTCTGGTTTGTGACAACAATTTTTGAAATATCATTGTCTAAACTCAATAAAGACCAATTCGACTTAATAATGTTCATTATCCCAGCCATATCACTGGTATAAAGGTTGCAGGCACACTGTTCCTATTACTAATAACCTGGAATAATGTTCATTATTCCAGCCATATCACTGGTATAAGAATAAAGGCACACTGTTCCTATTACTAATGACCTGGAATAATGCTCATTATGTCAGCGATATCACTGGTACAAGGATACAGGCACACTGTTCCTATTACTAATGACCTGAAATAATGTTCATTATGTCAGCCAAACCACTGGTACAAGGATACAGGCACACTGTTCCTATTACTAATGACCTGGAATAATGTTCAATATGTCAGCCACATCACTGGTATAAGGATACAGGCACACTGTTCCCATTACTAATGACCTGGAATAATGTTCATTATGTCAGCCATATCACTGGTACAAGGATACAGGCACACTGTTCTTATTACTAATGACCTGGAATAATGTTCAATATGTCAGCCACATCACTGGTATAAGGATACAGGCAAACTGTTCCTATTACTAATGACATGGAATAATGCTCATTATGTCAGTCATATCACTGGTATAAGGATACAGGCACACTGTTCCTATTACTAATGACATGGAATAATGTTCATTATGTCAGCCATATCACGGGTGTAAGGATACAGGCACACTGTTCCTATTACTAATGACCTGGAATAATGTTCATTATGTCAGCCACATCACTGGTACAAGGATACAGGCACACTGTTCCTATTACTAATGACCTGGAATAATGTTCATTATGTCAGCCACATCACTGGTACAAGGATACAGGCACACTGTTCCTATTACTAACGACCTGGAATAATGTTCATTATGTCAGCCAAATCACTGGTACAAGGATACAGGCACACTGTTCCCATTACCAATGACCTGGAATAATGTTCAATATGTCAGCCATATCACTGGTATAAGGATACAGGCACACTGTTCCTATTACTAATGACCTGGAATAATGTTCATTATGCCAGTCATATCACTGGTATAAGGATACAGGCACACTGTTCCTATTACTAATGACCTGGAATAATGTTCATTATGTCAGTCATATCACTGGTATAAGGATATAGGCACACTGTTCCTATTACTAATGACCTGGAATAATGTTCATTATGTCAGTCATATCACTGGTATAAAGGTTGCAGGCACAATGTTCCTATTACTAATGCCCTGGAATAATGTTCATTATGTCAGCCATATCACTGGTATAAGGATACAGGCACACTGTTACTAATACTAATGACCTGGAATTACGTTCATTATGTCAGCCATATCACTGGTATAAGGATACAGGCACACGGTTCCTATTACTAATGGCCTGGAATAATGTTCATTATGTCAGCCACATCACTGGTATAAGGATACAGACACACTGTTACTATTACTAATGGCTTGGAATAATGTTCAATATGTCAGCCATATCATTGGTATAAGGATGCAGGCACACTGTTCCTATTACTAATGACCTGGAATAATGTTCAATATGTCAGCCATATCACTGGTATAAGGATAAAGGCACACTGTTACTAATACTAATGACCTGGAATAATGTTCATTATCCCAGCCATATCACTGGTATAAGGATACAGGCACACAGTTCCTATTACAAATGACCTGGAATAATGTTCATTATGTCAGCCATATCACTGGTATAAGGATACAGGCACACTGTTCCTATTAATAATGACCTGGAATAATGTTCATTATCCCAGCCATATCACTAGTATAAGTATACAGGCACACTGTTCCTATTACAAATGACCTGGAATAATGTTCATTACGTCACTCATATCACTGATAGAAGGATACAGGCACACTGTTCCTATTACTAATGGCCTGGAATAATGTTCATTATGTCAGCCATATCACTGGTATAAGGATACAGGCACACTGTTCCTATTACTAATGACCTGGAATAATGTTCATTATGTCAGCCATATCACTGGTATAAGGATACAGGCACACAGTTCCTATTACTAATGACCTGGAATAATGTTCATTACGTCAGTCATATCACTGCTATAAGGATACAGGCACACTGTTACTAATACTAATGACCTGGAATAATGTTCATTATGTCAGTCATATCACTGGTATAAGGATACAGGCACACTGTTACCATTACTAATGACCTGGAATAATGTTCATTATCCCAGCCATATCACTGATAGAAGGATACAGGCACACTGTTCCTATTACTAACGGCCTGGAATAATGTTCATTATGTCAGCCATATCACTGGTATAAGGATACAGGCACACTGTTCCTATTACTAATCACCTGGAATAATGTTCATTATGTCAGCCATATAACAGGCATAAGGATACAGGCACACTGTTCCTCTTACTAATGACCTGGAATAATGTTCATTATCCCAGCTATATCACTGGTATAAGGATACAGGCACACTGTTCCTATTACTAATGACCTGGAATAATGCTCATTATGTCAGCCAAGTCACTGGTATAAGGATACAGGCACACTGTTCCTATTACTAATGGCCTGGAATAATGTTCAATATGTCAGCCATATCACTTGTATAAGGATACAGGCACACTGTTCCTATTACTAATGACCTGGAATAACGTTCATTATGTCAGCCATATCACTGGTATAAGGATACAGGCACACTGTTACTATTACTAATGACCTGGCATAATGTTCATTATCCCAGCCATATCACTGGTATAAGGATACAGGCACACTGTTCCCATTACTAATGACCTGGAATAATGTTATTTATGTCAGCCATATCACTGGTATAAGGATACAGGCACACTGTTCCTATTACTAATGACCTGGAATAATGTTCATTATGTCAGCCATATCACTGGTATAAGGATAAGGCACACTGTTCCTATTACTAATGACCTGGAATAATGTTTATTATGCCAGTCATATCACTGGTATAAGGATACAGGCACACTGTTCCTATTAGTAATGACCTGGAATAATGTTCATTATCCCAGCCATATCACTGGTATAAGGATACAGGCACACTGTTCCTATTACTAATGACCTGGCATAATGTTCATTATGTCAGCCATAACAGGGGCATAAGGATACAGGTACACTGTTCCTATTACTAATGCCCTGGAATAATGTTCCTTATGTCAGCCATATCACTGGTATAAGGATGCAGGCACACTGTTCCTATTACAAATGACCTGGAATAATGTCCATTATGTCAGCCATATCACTGGTATAAGGATACAGGCACACTGTTCCTATTACAAATGACCTGGAATAATGTTCATTATGTAAGCCATATCACTACTAAAAGGATAAAAGCACACTGTTCCTATTACTAATAAGCTGGAATAATGTTCATTATGTCAGCCATATCACTGGTATAAAGGTTGCAGGCACACTGTTCCTATTACTAATGACCTGGAATAATGTTGATTATCCCAGCTATATCACTGGTATAAGGATACAGGCCCACTGTTCCTATTACTAAAGACCTGGAAAAATGTTCATTATCCCAGCCATTTCACTGGTATAAGGATACAGGCACACTGTTCCTATTACTAATGACCTGGAATAATGTTCATTATCCCAGCTATATCACTGGTACAAGGATACAGGCACACTGTTCCTATTACTAATGACCTGGAATAATGTTCAATATGTCAGCCATATCACTGGTACAAGGATACAGGCACACTGTTCCTATTACTAATGACCTGGAATAATGTTCATTATGCCAGTCATATAACTGGTACAAGGATACAGGGACACTGTTGCTATTACTAATGACCTGGAATAATGTTCATTAACCCAGCCATATCACTGGTATAAGGATACAGGCACACTGTTCCTATTACTAATGACTTGGAATAATGTTCATTATGTCACTCATATCACTGGTATAAGAATACAGGCACACTGTTCCCATTACTAATGACCTGGAATAATGTTCATTATCCCAGCCATATCACTGGTATAAGGATACAGGCACACTGTTCCTATTACTAATGACCTGGAATAATGTTCATTACGTCAGTCATATCACTGATAGAAGGATACAGGCACACTGTTCCTATTACTAATGGCCTGGAATAATGTTCAATATGTCAGCCATATCACTGGTATAAGGATACAGGCACACTGTTCTTATTACTAATGACCTGGAATAATGTTCATTATGTCAGCCATATCATTGGTATAAGGATGCAGGCATAATGTTCCTATTACTAATGACCTGGAATAATGTTCATTATTGTCAGCCACATCACTGGTATAAGGATACAGGCACACTGTTCCTATTACTAATGACCTGGAATAATGTTCATTATGTCAGCCATATCACTGGTATAAGAATACAAGCACACTGTTCCCATTACCAATGACCTGGAATAATGTTCATTATGTCAGTCATATCACTGGTATAAGGTTACAGGCACACTGTTCCTATTACTAATGACCTGGAATAATGTTCATTATGTCAGCCATATCACTGGTATAAGGATACAGGCACAGTGTTACTATTACTAATGACCTGGAATAATGTTCATTATGTCAGCCATAACACGGGCATAAGGATACAGGTACACTGTTCCTATTACTAAAGACCTGGAAAAATGTTCATTATCCCAGCCATTTCACTGGTATAAGGATAAAGGCACACTGTTTCTATTACTAATGACCTTGAATAATGTTCATTATTGTCAGCCACATCACTGGTATAAGGATACAGGCACACTGTTCCTATTACTAATGACCTGGAATAATGTTCATTATGTCAGCCATATCACTGGTATAAGGATACAGGCACAGTGTTACTATTACTAATGACATGGAATAATGTTCAATATGTCAGTCATATCACTGGTATAAGGATACAGGCACACTGTTCCTATTACTAATGACCTGGAATAATGTTCATTATGTCAGTCATATCACTGGTATAAGGATACAGGCACACTGTTCCTATTACTAATGACCTGGAATAATGTTCATTATGTCAGCCATATCATTGGTATAAGGATGCAGGCACATTGTTCCTATTACTAATGACCTGGAATAATGTTCATTATGTCAGCCATATCACTGGTATAAGGATACAGGCACACTGTTCCTATTACTAATGACCTGGAATAATGTTCATTATGTCAGCCATATCACTGGTATAAGGATACAGGCACACTGTTCCTATTACTAATGACATGGAATAATGTTCATTATGTCAGTCATATCACTGGTATAAGGATACAGGCACACTGTTCCTATTACTAATGACCTGGAATAATGTTCATTATGCCAGCCATATCACTGGTATAAGGATACAGGCACACTGTTCCTATTACTAATGACCTGGAATAATGTTCATTATGTCAGTCATATCACTGGTAAAAAGATACAGGCACACTGTTCCTATTAATAATGATCTGGAATAATGTTCATTATGGTAGTCATATCACTGGTATAAGGATACAGGCACACTGTTCCTATTACTAATGACCTGGAATAATGTTCATTATGTCAGCCATATCACTGGTATAAGGATACAGGCACACTGTTCCTATTACTAATGACCTGGAATAATGTTCACTATCCCAGCCATATCACTGGTATAAGGATAAAGGGACACTGCTCCTATTACTAATTACTTGGAATAATGTTCATTATGTCAGCCACATCACTGGTATAAGGATACAGGCACACTGTTCCTATTACTAATGACCTGGAATAATGTTCATTATCCCAGCCATATCACTGGTGTAAGGATACCAGCACAATGTTCCTATTACTAATGACCTGGAATAATGTTCATTATGTCAGTCATATCACTGGTATAAGGATACAGGCACACTGTTCCTATTACTAATGACCTGGAATAATGTTCATTATGTCAGCCATATCACTGGTATAAGGATACAGGCACACTGTTCCTATTACTAATGACCTGGAATAATGTTCATTATGTCAGCCATATCACTGGTACAAGGATACAGGCACACTGTTCCTATTACTAATGACATGGAATAATGTTCATTATGTCAGTCATATCACTGGTATAAGGATACAGGCACACTGTTCCTATTACTAATGACCTGGAATAATGTTCATTATGTCAGCCATATCACTGGTATAAGGATACAGGCACACTGTTCCTATTACTAATGACCTGGAATAATGTTCATTATGTCAGCCATATCACTGGTATAAGGATACAGGCACACTGTTCCTATTACTAATGACCTGGAATAATGTTCATTATGTCAGCCATATCACTGGTATAAGGATACAAGCACACTGTTCCCATTACCAATGACCTGGAATAATGTTCATTATGCCAGTCATATCACTGGTATAAGGATACAGGCACACTGTTCCTATTACTAATGACCTGGAATAATGTTCATTATCCCAGCCATATCACTGGTATAAGGATACAGGCACACTGTTCCTATTACTAATGACCTGGAATAATGTTCATTATGTCAGCCATATCACTGGTATAAGGATACAGGCACACTGTTCCTATTACTAATGACCTGGAATAATGTTCATTATGTCAGCCATATCACTGGTATAAGGATACAGGCACACTGTTCCTATTATTAATGACCTGGAATAATGTTCATTATGTCAGCCATATCACTGGTATAAGGATACAAGCACACTGTTCCCATTACCAATGACCTGGAATAATGTTCATTATGTCAGTCATATCACTGGTATAAGGTTACAGGCACACTGTTCCTATTACTAATGACCTGGAATAATGTTCATTATGTCAGCCATATCACTGGTATAAGGATACAGGCACAGTGTTACTATTACTAATGACCTGGAATAATGTTCATTATGTCAGCCATATCACTGGTATAAGGATACAGGCACACTGTTCCTATTACTAATGACCTGGAATAATGCTCATTACGTCAGTCATATCACTGATAGAAGGATACAGGCACACTGTTCCTATTACTAATGGCCTGGAATAATGTTCAATATGTCAGCCATATCACTGGTATAAGGATACAGGCACACTGTTCTTATTACTAATGACCTGGAATAATGTTCATTATGTCAGCCATATCACTGGTATAAGGATACAGGCACACTGTTCCTATTACTAATGACCTGGAATAATGTTCATTATGTCAGCCATATCACTGGTATAAGGATACAGACACACTGTTCCTATTACTAATGACCTGGAATAATGTTCATTATGTCGGCCATATCACTGGTATAAGGATACAAGCACACTGTTCCCATTACCAATGACCTGGAATAATGTTCATTATGTCAGCCATATCACTGGTATAAGGATACAGGCACACTGTTCCTATTACTAATGACCTGGAATAATGTTCATTATCCCAGCCATATCACTGGTATAAGGATACAGGCACACTGTTCCTATTACTAATGACATGGAATAATGTTCATTATGTCAGCCATATCACTAGTATAAGGATACAGGCACACTGTTCCTATTACTAATGACCTGGAATAATGTTCATTATGTCAGCCATATCACTGGTATAAGGATACAGGCACACTGTTCCTATTACTAATGACCTGGAATAATGTTCATTATGTCAGCCATATCACTGGTATAAGGATACAGGCACACTGTTCCTATTACTAATGACCTGGAATAATGTTCATTATGTCAGCCATATCACTGGTATAAGGATACAGGCACACTGTTCCTATTACTAATGGCCTGGAATAATGTTCATTATGTCAGCCATATCACTGGTATAAGGATACAGGCACACTGTTCCTATTACTAATGACCTGGAATAATGTTCATTATCCCAGCCATATCACTGGTGTAAGGATACCAGCACAATGTTCCTATTACTAATGACATGGAATAATGTTCATTATGTCAGCCATATCACTGGTATAAGGATACAGGCACACTGTTCCTGTTACTAATGACCTGGAATAATGTTCATTATGTCAGCTATATCATTGGTATAAGGATGCAGGCACACTGTTCCTATAACTAATGACCTGGAATAATGTTCATTTTGTCAGTCATATCACTGGTATAAGGATACAGGCACACTGTTCCTATTACTAATGACCTGGAATAATGTTCATTATGTCAGCCATATCACTGGTATAAGGATACAGGCACACTGTTCCTATTACTAATGACCTGGAATAATGTTCATTATGTCAGTCATATCACTGGTATAAGGATACAGGCACACTGTTCCTATTACTAATGACCTGGAATAATGTTCATTATGTCAGTCATATCACTGGTATAAGGATACAGGCACACTGTTCCTATTACTAATGATCTGGAATAATGTTCATTATGTCAGCCATATCACTGGTATAAGGATACAGGCACACTGTTCCTATTACTAATGACCTGGAATAATGTTCATTATCCCAGCCATATCACTGGTATAAGGATACAGGCACACTGTTCCTATTACTAATGACCTGGAATAATGTTCATTATGTCAGCCATATCACTGGTATAAGGATACAGGCACACTGTTCCTATTACTAATGACCTGGAATAATGTTCATTATGTCAGCCATATCACTGGTATAAGGATACAGGCACACTGTTCCTATTACTAATGACCTGGAATAATGTTCATTATGTCAGCCATATCACTGGTATAAGGATACAGGCACACTGTTCCTATTACTAATGACCTGGAATAATGTTCATTATGTCAGCCATATCACTGGTATAAGGATACAGGCACACTGTTCCTATTACTAATGACCTGGAATAATGTTCATTATGTCAGCCATATCACTGGTATAAGGATACAGGCACACTGTTCCTATTAATAATGACCTGGAATAATGTTCATTATGTCAGCCATATCACTGGTATAAGGATACAGGCACACTGTTCCTATTACTAATGACCTGGAATAATGTTCATTATGTCAGCCATATCACTGGTATAAGGATACAGGCACACTGTTCCTATTACTAATGACCTGGAATAATGTTCATTATGTCAGCCATATCACTGGTATAAGGATACAGGCACACTGTTCCTATTACTAATGACCTGGAATAACGTTCATTATGTCAGCCATATCACTGGTATAAGGATACAGGCACACTGTTACTATTACTAATGACCTGGCATAATGTTCATTATGTCAGCCATATCACTGGTATAAGGATACAGGCACACTGTTCCTATTACTAATGACCTGGAATAATGTTCATTATGTCAGCCATATCACTGGTATAAGGATACAGGCACACTGTTCCTATTACTAATGACCTGGAATAATGTTCATTATGTCAGCCATATCACTGGTATAAGGATACAGGCACACTGTTCCTATTACTAATGACCTGGAATAATGTTCATTATGTCAGCCATATCACTGGTATAAGGATACAGGCACACTGTTCCTATTACTAATGACCTGGAATAATGTTCATTATGTCAGCCATATCACTGGTATAAGGATACAGGCACACTGTTCCTATTACTAATGACCTGGAATAATGTTCATTATGTCAGCCATATCACTGGTATAAGGATACAGGCACACTGTTCCTATTACTAATGACCTGGAATAATGTTCATTATGTCAGCCATATCACTGGTATAAGGATACAGGCACACTGTTCCCATTACTAATGACCTGGAATAATGTTCATTATGTCAGCCATATCACTGGTATAAGGATACATGCACACTGTTCCTATTACTAATGACCTGGAATAATGTTCATTATGTCAGCCATATCACTGGTATAAGGATACAGGCACACTGTTCCTATTACTAATGACATGGAATAATGTTCATTATGTCAGCCATATCACTGGTATAAGGATACATGCACACTGTTCCTATTACTAATGACCTGGAATAATGTTCATTATGTCAGCCATATCACGGGTGTAAGGATACAGGCACACTGTTCCTATTACTAATGACCTGGAATAATGTTCATTATGTCAGCCACATCACTGGTACAAGGATACAGGCACACTGTTCCTATTACTAACGACCTGGAATAATGTTCATTATGTCAGCCATATCACTGGTATAAGGATACAGGCACACTGTTCCTGTTACTAATGACCTGGAATAATGTTCATTACGTCACCCATATCACTGGTATAAGGATACAGGTACACTGTTCCTATTACTAATGACCTGGAATAATGTTCATTATGTCAGCCATATCACTGGTATAAGGATACAGGCACACTGTTCCTATTACTAATGACCTGGAATAATGTTCATTATGTCAGCCATATCATTGGTATAAGGATACAGGCACATTGTTCCTATTACTAATGACCTGGAATAATGTTCATTATGTCAGCCATAACACTGGTATAAGGATGCAGGCACAATGTTCCTATTACTAATGACCTGGAATAATGTTCATTATGTCAGCTATATCACTGGTATAAGGATACAGGCACACTGTTCCTATTACTAATGACCTGGAATAATGTTCATTATGTCAGCTATATCACTGGTATAAGGATACAGGCACACTGTTCCTATTACTAATGACCTGGAATAATGTTCATTATGTCAGCCATATTACTGGTATAAGGATACAGGCACACTGTTCCTATTACTAATGACCTGGAATAATGTTCATTATGTCAGCCATATCACTGGTATAAGGATACAGGCACACTGTTCCTATTACTAATGACCTGGAATAATGTTCATTATGTCAGCCATATCACTGGTATAAGGATACATGCACACTGTTCCTATTGCTAATGACCTGGAATAATGTTCATTATGTCAGCCATATCACTGGTATAAGGATACAGGCACACTGTTCCTATTACTAATGACCTGGAATAATGTTCATTATGTCAGCCATATCACTGGTATAAGGATACAGGCACACTGTTCCTATTACTAATGACCTGGAATAATGTTCATTATGTCAGCCATATCACTGGTATAAGGATACAGGCACACTGTTCCTATTACTAATGACCTGGAATAATGTTCATTATGTCAGCCATATCACTGGTATAAGGATACAGGCACACTGTTCTTATTACTAATGACCTGGAATAATGTTCATTATGTCAGCCATATCACTGGTATAAGAATACAGGCACACTGTTCCCATTACCAATGACCTGGAATAATGTTCATTATGTCAGCCATATCACTGGTATAAGGATACAGGCACACTGTTCCTATTACTAATGACCTGGAATAATGTTCATTATGTCAGCCATATCACTGGTATAAGGATACAGGCACACTGTTCCTATTACTAATGACCTGGAATAATGTTCATTATGTCAGCCATATCACTGGTATAAGGATACAGGCACACTGTTCCTATTACTAATGACCTGGAATAATGTTCATTATGTCAGCCATATCACTGCTATAAGGAAACAGGCACACTGTTCCTATTACTAAAGACCTGGAATAATGTTCATTATGTCAGCCATATCACTGGTATAAGGATACAGGCACACTGTTCCTATTAATAATGACCTGGAATAATGTTCATTATGTCAGCCATATCACTGGTATAAGGATACAGGCACACTGTTCTTATTACTAATGACCTGGAATAATGTTCATTATGTCAGCCACATCACTGGTACAAGGATACAAGCACACTGTTCCCATTACCAATGACCTGGAATAATGTTCATTATGTCAGCCATATCACTGGTATAAGAATACAGGCACACTGTTCCCATTACCAATGACCTGGAATAATGTTCATTATGTCAGCCATATCACTGGTATAAGGATACAGGCACACTGTCCTTATTAATAATGACCTGGAATAATGTTCATTATGTCAGCCATATCACTGGTATAAGGATACAGGCACACTGTTCTTATTACTAATGTCCTGGAATAATGTTCATTATGTCAGCCATATCACTGGTATAAGGATACAGGCACACTGTTCTTATTACTAATGACCTGGAATAATGTTCATTATGTCAGTCATATCACTGGTATAAGAATACAGGCACACTGTTCTTATTACTAATGACCTGGAATAATGTTCATTATGTCAGCCATATCACTGGTATAAGGATAGAGGCACACTGTTCCTATTACTAATGACCTGGAATAATGTTCATTATTCCAGCCATATCACTGGTATAAGGATAGAGGCACACTGTTCCTATTACTAATGACATGGAATAATGTTCATTATTCCAGCCATATCACTGGTATAAGGATAGAGGCACACTGTTCCTATTACTAATGACCTGGAATAATGTTCATTATGTCAGCCATATCACTGGTATAAGGATACAGGCACACTGTTCCTATTACTAATGGCCTGGAATAATGTTCATTATCCCAGCCATATCACTGGTACAAGGTTACAGGCACACTGTTCCCATCACCAATGACCTGGAATAATGTTCAGTATGCCAGTCATATCACTGGTATAAGGATACAGGCACACTGTTCCTATTACTAATGACCTGGAATAATGTTCATTATGTCAGCCATATCACTGGTATAAGGATACAGGCACACTGTTCCTATTACTAATGACCTGGAATAATGTTCATTATGTCAGCCATATCACTGGTATAAGGATACAGGCACACTGTTCGTATTACTAATGACCTGGAATAATGTTCATTATGTCAGCCATATCACTGGTATTAGGATACAGGCACACTGTTCCTATTACTAATGACGTGGAATAATGTTCATTATCCCAGCCATATCACTGGTATAAGGATACAGGCACACTGTTCCTATTACTAATGACCTGGAATAATGTTCATTATGTCAGCCATATCACTGGTATTAGGATACAGGAACACTGTTCCTATTACTAATGACCTGGAATAATGTTCAATATGTCAGTCATATCACTGGTATAAGGATACAGGCACACTGTTCCTATTACTAATGACCTGGAATAATGTTCATTATGTCAGCCATATCACTGATATTAGGATACAGGCACACTGTTCCTATTACTAATGGCCTGGAATAAAGTCCAATATGTCAGCCATATCACTTGTATAAGGATACAGCACACTGTTCCTATTACTAATGACCTGGAATAATGTTCATTATGTCAGCCATATCACTGCTATAAGTATAAAAGTACACTGTTCCTATTACTAATGACCTGGAATAATGTTCATTATGTCAGCCATATCACTGGTGTAAGGTTACAGGCACACTGTTCCTATTACTAATGGCCTGGAATAATGTCCAATATGTCAGCCATATCACTTGTATAAGGATACAGTCACACTGTTCCTATTGCTAATGACCTGGAATAACATTCATTTTGTCAGCCATATCATTGGTATAAGGATACAAAGCACACTGTTCCCATCACCAATGACCTGGAATAATGTTCATTATGCCAGTCATATCACTGGTATAAGGATACAGGCACAATGTTCCTATTAGTAATGACCTGGAATAATGTTCATTATCCCAGCCATATCACTGGTATAAGGATAAAGGCACACTGTTCCTATTAATAATGACCTGGAATAATGTTCATTATCCCAGCCATATCACTGGTACAAGGATACAGGCACACTGTTCCTATTACTAATTACCTGGAATAATGTTCATTATGTCAGCCATATCACTGCTATAAGGATAAAAGTACACTGTTCCTATTACTAATGACCTGGAATAATGTTCATTATGTCAGCCATATCACTGATATAAGGATACAGGCACACTGTTCCTATTACTAATGGCCTGGAATAATGTTCAAAATGTCAGCCATATCACTGGTATAAGGATACAGGCACACTGTTCCCATTACCAATGACATGGAATAATGTTCATTATGTCAGTCATATCACTGGTATAAGGATACAGGCACACTGTTCCCATTACTAATGACCGGGAATAATGTTCATTATGTCAGCCATATCACTGATATAAGGATACAGGCACACTGTTCCTATTACAAATGACCTGGAATAATGTTCATTATGTCAGCCATATCACTGGTGTAAGGATACAGGCACACTGTTCCTATGTCCTGGAATAATGTCCAATATGTCAGCCATATCACTTGTATAAGGATACAGTCACACTGTTCCTATTGCTAAGGACCTGGAATAACATTCATTATGTCAGCCATATCACTGGTATAAGGATACAAGCACACTGTTCCCATCACCAATGACCTGGAATAATGTTCATTATGCCAGTCATATCACCGGTATAAGGATAAGGGCACACTGTTCCTATTACTAGTGACCTGGAATAATGTTCATTATCCCAGCCATATCACTGGTATATGGATAAAGGCACACTGTTCCTATTACTAATGACCTGGAATAATGTTCATTATCCCAGCCATATCACTGGTACAAGGATACAGGCACACTGTTCCTATTACTAATGACCTGGAATAATGTTCATTATGTCAGCCATATCACTGGTACAAGGATACAGGCACACTGTTCCTATTACTAATGACCTGGAATAATGTTCATTATGTCAGCCATATCACTGCTATAAGGATAAAGGCACACTGTTCCTATTACTAATGACCTGGAATAATGTTCATTATGCGAGTCATATCACTGATATAAGGATACAGGCACACTGTTCCTATTTCTAATGGCCTGGAATAATGTTCATTATGTCAGCCATATCACTGGTATAAGGATACAGGCACACTGTTCCCATTACCAATGACCTGGAATAATGTTCATTATGTCAGTCATGTCACTGGTATAAGGATACAGGCACACTGTTCCTATTACTAATGACCTGGAATAATGTTCATTATGTCAGCCATATCACTGGTATAAGGATACAGGCACACTGTTCCTATTACTAATGACATGGAATAATGTTCATTATCCCAGCCATATCACTGGTACAAGGATACAGGCACACTGTTCCTATTACTAATGGCCTGGAATAATGTCCAATATGTCAGCCATATCACTTGTATAAGGATACAGTCACACTGTTCCTATTGCTAATGACCTGGAATAACGTTCATTATGTCAGCCATATCACTGGTATAAGGATTCAAGCACACTGTTCCCATCACCAATGATCTGGAATAATGTTCATTATGCCAGTCATATCACTGGTATAAGGATACAGGCACACTGTTCCTATTACTAATGACCTGGAATAATGTTCATTATGTCAGCCATATCACTGGTATTAGGATACAGGCACACTGTTCCTATTACTAATGGCCTGGAATAATGTCCAATATGTCAGCCATATCACTGGTGCAAGGATACAGGCACACTGTTCCTATTACTAATGACCTGGAATAATGTTCATTATGTCAGCCATATCACTGCTATAAGGATAAAAGTACACTGTTCCTATTACTAATGACCTGGAATAATGTTCATTATGTCAGTCATATCACTGCTATAAGGATACAGGCACACTGTTCCTATTACTAATGACCTGGAATAATGTTCATTATGTCAGCCACATCACTGGTATAAGGATACAGGCACACTGTTCCTATTACTAATGACCTGGAATAATGCTCATTACGTCAGTCATATCACTGATAGAAGGATACAGGCACACTGTTCCTATTACTAATGGCCTGGAATAATGTTCAAAATGTCAGCCATATCACTGGTATAAGGATACAGGCACACTGTTCCCATTACCAATGACCGGGAATAATGTTCATTATGTCAGCCATATCACTGGTATAAGGTTACAGGCACACTGTTCCTATTACAAATGACCTGGAATAATGTTCATTATGTCAGCCATATCACTGGTGTAAGGTTACAGGCACACTGTTCCTATTACTAATGGCCTGGAATAATGTCCAATATGTCAGCCATATCACTTGTATAAGGATACAGTCACACTGTTCCTATTGCTAAGGACCTGGAATAACATTCATTATGTCAGCCATATCACTGGTATAAGGATACAAGCACACTGTTCCCATCACCAATGACCTGGAATAATGTTCATTATGCCAGTCATATCACTGGTATAAGGATAAGGGCACACTGTTCCTATTACTAATGACCTGGAATAATGTTCATTATCCCAGCCATATCACTGGTATATGGATAAAGGCACACTGTTCCTATTACTAATGACCTGGAATAATGTTCATTATCCCAGCCATATCACTGGTACAAGGATACAGGCACACTGTTCCTATTACTAATGACCTGGAATAATGTTCATTATGTCAGCCATATCACTGCTATAAGGATAAAAGTACACTGTTCCTATTACTAATGACCTGGAATAATGTTCATTATGTCAGCCATATCACTGCTATAAGGATAAAGGCACACTGTTCCTATTACTAATGGCCTGGAATAATGTTCATTATGTCAGCCATATCACTGGTATAAGGATACAGGCACACTGTTCCCATTACCAATGACCTGGAATAATGTTCATTATGTCAGTCATGTCACTGGTATAAGGATACAGGCACACTGTTCCTATTACTAATGACCTGGAATAATGTTCATTATGTCAGCCATATCACTGGTATAAGGATACAGGCACACTGTTCCTATTACTAATGACATGGAATAATGTTCATTATCCCAGCCATATCACTGGTACAAGGATACAGGCACACTGTTCCTATTACTAATGGCATGGAATAATGTCCAATATGTCAGCCTTATCACTTGTATAAGGATACAGTCACACTGTTCCTATTGCTAATGACCTGAAATAATGTTCATTATGTCAGCCATTACACTGGTAGAAGGATTCAAGCACACTGTTCCTATTACTAATGACCTGGAATAATGTTCATTATGTCAGCCATATCACTGCTATAAGGATAAAGGCACACTGTTCCTATTACTAATGACCTGGAATAATGTTCATTATGCGAGTCATATCACTGATATAAGGATACAGGCACACTGTTCCTATTTCTAATGACCTGGAATAATGTTCATTATGCCAGTCATATCACTGGTATAAGGATACAGCAGGCACACTGTTCCTATTACTAATGACCTGGAATAATGTTCATTACGTCAGTCATATCACTGATAGAAGGATACAGGCACACTGTTCCTATTAATAATGACCTGGAATAATGTTCAATATGTCAGCCATATCACCGGTATAAGGATACAGGCACACTGTTCCTATTACTAATGGCCTGGAATAATGTTCAATATGTCAGCCATATCACTGGTATAAGGATACAGGCACACTGTTCCTATTACTAATGGCCTGGAATAATGTTCATAATGTCAGCCATATCATTGGTATAAGGATGCAGGCACACTGTTCCTATTACTAATGACCTGGAATAATGTTCATTACGTCAGCCATATCACTGGTATAAGGATACAGGTACACTGTTCCTATTACTAATGGCCTGGAATAATGTTCATTGTGTCAGTCATATCACTGGTATAAAGATACAGGCACACTGATCCTATTAATAATGATCTGGAATAATGTTCATTATGGTAGTCATATCACTGGTACAAGGATACAGGCACACCGTTCCTATTACTAATGACCTGGAATAATGTTCATTATGTCAGCCATATCACTGCTATAAGGATAAAAGCACACTTTTCCTATTACTAATGACCTGGAATAATGTTCATTATGTCAGCCATATCACTGGTAAAAGGGTAGAGGCACACTGTTCCTATTACTAATGACCTGGAATAATGTTCATTATCCCAGCTATATCACTGGTATAAGGATACAGGCACACTGTTCCTATTACTAATGACCTGGAATAATGTTCGTTATGTCAGCCATATCACTGGTATAAGGATACAGGCACACTGTTCCTATTACTAATGACCTGGAATAATGTTCATTATGTCAGCCATATCACTGGTATAAGGATACAGGCACACTGTTCCCATTACTAATGACCTGGAATAATGTTCATTATGCGAGTCATATCACTGATATAAGGATACAGGCACACTGTTCCTATTACTAATGACCTGGAATAATGTTCATTATGTCAGCCATATCACTGGCATAAGGATACAGGCACACTGTTCCCATTACCAATGACCTGGAATAATGTTCATTATGTCAGTCATGTCACTGGTATAAGAATACAGGCACACTGTTCCTATTACTAATGGCCTGGAATAATGTTCATTATGTCAGCCATATCACTGGTATAAGGATCCAGGCACACTGTTCCTATTACTAATGGCTTGGAATAATGTTCAATATGTCAGCCATATCACCTGTATAAGGATACAGGCACACTGTTCCTATTACTAATGACCTGGAATAATGTTCATTATTGTCAGCCACATCACTGGTATAAGGATACAGGCACACTGTTCCTATGACTAATCACCTGGATTAATGTCCATTATGTCAGCCATATTACTGGTATAAGGATACAGGCACACTGTTCCTATTACTAATGACCTGGAATAATGTTAATTATGTCAGTCATATCACTGGTATAAGGATGCAGGCACACTGTTCCTATTACTAATGACCTGGAATAATGTTCATTATGTCAGTCATATCACTGGTATAAGGATACAGGCACACTGTTCCTATTACTAATGGCCTGGAATAATGTTCATTATGTCAGCCATATCACTGGTATAAGGATACAGGCACACTGTTCCTATTAATAATGACCTGGAATAATGTTCATTATGTCAGCCATATCACTGGTATAAGGATACAGGCACACTTTTCTTATTACTAATGACCTGGAATAATGTTCATTATGTCAGCCACATCACTGGTACAAGGATACAGGCACACTGTTCCTATTACTAATGACCTGGAATAATGTTCATTACGTCAGTCATATCACTGGTATAAGGATACAGACATACTGTTCCTATTACTACTGACCTGGAATAATGTTCATTATGTCAGTCATATCACTGATATAAGGAGGCACACTTTTCTTATTACTACTGACCTGGAATAATGTTCATTACGTCAGTCATATCACTGGTATAAGGATACAGGCACACTGTTCCCATCACCAATGACCTGGAATAATGTTCAGTATGCCAGTCATATCACTGGTATAAGGATACAGGCACACTATTCCTATTACTAACGGCCTGGAATAATGTTCATTATGTCAGTCATATCACTGGTATAAGGATACAGGCACACTGTTCCTATTACTAATGACGTGGAATAATGTTCATTATCCCAGCCATATCACTGGTATAAGGATACAGGCACACTGTTCCTATTACTAATGACCTGGAATAATGTTCATTATGTCAGCCATATCACTGGTATTAGGATACAGGCACACTGTTCCTATTACTAATGACCTGGAATAATGTTCAATATGTCAGTCATATCACTGGTATAAGGATACAGGCACACTGTTCCTATTACTAATGACCTGGAATAATGTTCATTATGTCAGCCATATCACTGGTATTAGGATACAGGCACACTGTTCCTATTACTAATGGCCTGGAATAATGTCCAATATGTCAGCCGTATCACTTGTATAAGGATACAGCACACTGTTCCTATTACTAATGACCTGGAATAATGTTCATTATGTCAGCCATATCACTGGTATAAGGATACAGGCACACTGTTCCTATTACTAATGACCTGGAATAATGTTCATTATCCCAGCCATATCACTGGTATAAGGATACAGGCACACTGTTCCTATTACTAATGACCTGGGAAGACTTTGCTTCAAAAACTTGGTTTGAAAAATATGGCTTTGCCTTGTTTACCCTTTGTGTGGCTCACATACTAATGTTCGTTTCAAGCTCACATGCTTTACACCCTTTCATGAGATTCTTTCTAAGCATCTGGACATCTTGCCTGACCACTTTGTGTCAGTTATTCAGTCTTGACCCTCTCATTGTCTGACCCTTGATATAATTGCGGGTGCTTACTATCCAGTGCGAGATGCATTCCTCCTCCAAGCTTTTCTATATAATGTAGTCTGGAGGCTCCTGGTTGCAGCAGTACTAACCAGCACCCCCCCCCCAGACACACACACACACACACACACACACACACACACACACACACACACACACACACACACACACACACATAACCAGCACATCCAGGAAATCTATTTCACAAGCAGAGACCTTGTATGTAACCTTTAGGAAAGAGGCAGATGGCTCTGGACAGCTAACAAACAGCATAAGCTGCCCCCCCCAGACACACACACACACACACACACACACACACACACACACACACACACACACACACATAACCAGCACATCCAGGAAATCTATTTCACAAGCAGAGACCTTGTATGTAACCTTTAGGAAAGAGGTAGATGGCTCTAGACAGCTAACAAACAGCATAAGCTGCACCCCCCCCCAACACACACACACACACACACACACATATAACCAGCACATCCAGGAAATCTATTTCACACGCAGAGACCTTGTATGTAACCTTAAGGAAAGAGGTAGATGGCTCTAGACAGCTAACAAACAGCATAAGCTGCCCCCCACACACACACACAAAAAACAAGTCATCTAGAATCTCCTGTAGAAGCTTACAAGTGGGACACATTCATCCAAATTTAACAGAGTTATTCTCCCATTCAGCCATGACTATGTTGGCATAGCTATTGGTACAAGGTGTGCCCATAGCTACACCAACCTTCTGTAGAGATACATGTCCTTAAAATAAATACATTCTTTTCTAACACAATTTCCAGGAACATGCAAATGAGATCAATTTTACTTGGGGTATACTCACTGTTTTTAACAAGGAATTCATGTACCATGGAAATTCTCAAAGAATGAGGGATGGCAGTACGCATTGATACAACATCCATTGTTACTAACGAAAAGCCATCTCTCAACTTACCATTTACAATATATTTGTACAAATCTTCGAGAAACTGTTTGCTGTCTCTCAAGACCTGTTCCTGTCTCCCCAAGAGGTCTCAGGTTCTTTTCAATGAACATAAAAAAATGGCTCTGTGAGCCAACCACTTCCCGAGACAATAGGACTAAATGGTGGCTGTAATGCATTCTTATGTATTTTTGGGAGTCGTTACAAAATGAGAAGTTATTTACCTACCATAACGTTCCATGTTAGTTGTCTTCTCTCACCTTCTTTCTTGCTGGATGGGTTCGGAGCCGATCCTCGGCTTCGACTCGGCCACTTACTAAAGCTCGAGAGCTAATTTTACCGGCTCGAGGCAACCCTATATCCCATAATGCAAGGCAATAACTACCCAAATCTCGTTTGGTAGCTAAGGAAAAATTATGCAATATATTCCTCCAACTGGAGAGGAGGAGGAAGGGACAAATAATCCCTCGAAAAAGACCAATCTGATCTAGTGACATTAGTAAGCTAATTAGCTGGAAAAATTGGATCAGGACTCTTCAAGGAAGAGTAACAATCTTCTCGGTCTGACCAGGCTAGGGGGATGGTGGGCGGAACGCAAGAAAGAAGGCGAGAGAAGACAACTAACATGGAACGTTATGGTAGGTACATAACTTCTCAATGTTAAGTTGTCAATCTCACCTTCATTCTTGCTGGATGGGACCGCGTCCCTAGCACCTTTATCCTGGGTGGCTCAATGGAAAAGACTCTTGAGAACGGTGGAACCAAACTTTGCTCTGTTTCTGGAGGCCAAGTCCAATTTGTAATGTGAAACAAAGGTATGAGGAGAGGCCCATGTGGCTGCTGCACAAATGGTGTCTATTGGAAGTCTAACCTGAAAAGCTGTAGATGTAGCTAGTGCTCTAGTTGAATGGGCTTTTGGCCTAGAAGTCAACTCTTTACCTCTGAGTTGATAAATGCATGTAATCACAGAAGACAGCCACCTAGATAGGGTTACCTTGGATACCGGAAGGCCTTTCCTGTTCTCTGCATAGGATAAAAACAGTTGATCAGATTTCCTAAATTGTTTGGTTCTGTCCAAATATCATCTAAGTTGGCGGTGAACATCGAGATAATGTAGTTTTTGCTCCGCTCTATTAGAATAATTTGGGAAAAAAACTGTAAGATCAATAGATTGATTTAAATTCGTTTGCGATGCCACTTTGGGTAAGAAAGACGGATTAGTCCTTAGAGAAACTCTGTCTTTGTGGAAGATGAATGCAGAGGGCATGAAGCTCAGATACTCTCCTGGCAGACGTAATGGCGACCAGGAAGAGTGTTTTCCAAAAAAAAAATTTCAATGAACAGGTAGCCGCAGGTTCAAAGGGGGGAAGAATCAAGGATAAGATTAAATTTAGATCCCACTGTGGTGGGGGGTCGCTAATTGGAGGCTTAAGTAAAAATACACCTCTAAGGAATGCCTTGCAAAGTTTATGGGACATGATGTTGTGGTCCGACAAGCTGATATGAAAATTTGAAATGGCTGCCAAATGAACTTTTACTGTGGAGGAAGAAGATCCTGAGTGAAATATTTCGGCTAGGAAGTCCAAGACCGAATAAATCGGAGCAGTAAAGGGATCTATGTTCCTAGCTTTTTCCCAGAAGGAGAAACGTTGCCATTTACTAGTGTAAATCCTTCTGGTGGAAGATTTAAGGGAAGCTACTAGTATATCCCGGATGGGATTAGAAATCATAGGAAGCCTGGCTAGGGACGGAAGTGGAGCAACCAAGCAGTGAGGTTGAGAGAAGGTATGGATTGGTGCAGCTGCCCCAACTGGTGGGTCAGAAGATCTGGAACCGGGTCCAGATGCCATGGCTGTACCAAAAGATAATGATGCAGGAACGGAAACCATATCTGTCGAGGCCAATAAGGGGCAATGAGAATCATCTTGGCTCTCAAGGCGGTTGCTTTCTGAATTACTTGTTGTATTAGAGGAAAAGGAGGAAAGGCATAGAGAAGTCCCCGGGGCCAATCTTGGACTAGAGCGTCTCTGGTGGGATGGCCTGGAAGGGGGAAGGGGGTGAAGAAGTTGGGGCATTTGCTGTTTTGAGGCGTAGCAAAAAGATTGCAGCAAGGAAGACCCCACTTCTGAAAAATCTCTTCCGTCACAGATTGTTTGAGAGACCACTCGTGAGGCATGAGAATAGCTCTGCTCAACCAGTCCGCTATGATGTTGGACTTCCCGGGGATATGCATTGCTAACAGAAACCGCTGAGAAGAGATTGCCCACTGCCAAAGCCTCTCGACACAGGGGATAGGACTTGGTTCTGCCCTGCTTGTTGATATACCACACTACGGACATACTGTCCGTTTGGACTGCAATAGTCCCCAGGGGAAGAGAGTCGTGGAGGGCTTGCAACGTTATAAGCACTGCTCTCATCCCCAGGATATTTATATGAAAGTGGCATTCGAAAGGTTGCCAAGTGCCATGGACCATCCTGCCCTGATAATGCCCCCCCCCACCTGATCAGGGAGGCGTCCGATGTAACCGTGGCGACCAGGGCGGGAGGAACAAAGGGTCTGCCCTGATGGACTTGAGGGGACAATATCCACCAGGTCAGATGCCTTTTGCAAATTGGAGTTAGGATCCTGTGATGCATGGGAAGTCGTTGAAAGGACCATTAGGCGAACAGCATCCACTGTAGGAGACGCATGTAAAAGTGGGCAAGGGGAAGAAGTGTTATGGCGGCCGCCATAAGACCCAATACTTTCAGGGCAAACCTGGCCTGAATTTTGTCGCTCTGGAGAAGCGCATGGATGTGGTTTTGAATATCCAAGATCCTTTGATCTGTTAACTTTGCTGAAAGTTGTACGGTGTCCAAATTGGTGCCTATAAAGGTAATAGATTGACAAGGCGACAAGGCAGATTTTTCGAAATTTATAGAGATCCCTAGCCCTCTGCAAATGTGAATGGTGTAATCTCTGGCTTGGAGAAGTTGATGCCTGGTGGTGGCAGTGAGGAGCCAGTTGTCTAGATATGGAAACACCTGGAATCCTTGACGTCTCAGGTGAGCCGTAACCGCTGCCATACATTTGGTGAACACTCTGGGGGCTGTAGTGAGTCCAAATGGCAGGGCTCTGAATTGGAAGTGACTGGCCCCCAGCCGAAAGCGGAAAAACCTTCTGGAGCGCCTGTGAATTTTGATGTGATAGTATGCATCCTGAAGGTCTACCGAGCACATCCAATTGTCCTTGCCCAGAAAGGGTAGAATGGACTGAAGCGTGACCATCCGGAATCTTGTTTTCTTTACAAACTTGTTTAGTTTGCTGAGATCTAATATTGGTCTCCAGTCCCCTGTCTCTTTTGGTACTAAAAAGAACCTTGAGTAGATTCTGGATCCTATTTGGTCTGCTGGGATTAGCTGGATGGCTCCTTTTGCTAGCAGTTTTGATATCTCTGGTACTGCTAGTTCCCTTAGACCGGGTCGAACGTCTGGAAGGGTTCCCTTTTGCTGAATTGGGGTTTGGATAAAGGGAATTTTGTAACCCTCGGATATGATCGACTGTACCCATTTGTCTTGAGAAAGGGAAAGCCAGGCTTTTGGGTACAGCAATAATCTTCCCCCAAAGGTGGACAATCGGGCAACATCTCAGGGATGCTGAAAGGGTTTGTCAGAGAGAGGCTCCCTGCTACCCTGATTCTGCGGACCCCCTCTGCCCCTAGGGCGGTGTCTGTTGTTGTTACCCCCTCTGCCTCTGGGGGTAAACTGACCTCGTGCGTCAGGCGTGACTCCTTGAGATTTGCGGAACCACATTTTCCCTCCCTTCTGACCTTTTGGGTAAGGTCTTGAAGGGGTGGAGAAACGGACTCCTATGGCAGAAAGAGTCTTGCCATCTTGTTCGCATCTAGTCAAGGTGTCTTTCACTTGAGGTCCGAACAAGGTCGAACCATGAAAAGGAGAGTTTGTGAAGGACGCCTTGAAGGGGTCTGCAAAATTACAAAGCCGCATCCAGGAGTGACACCTTAAAGCCACTCCTGTGCTCTGACCCTACTACTCCATCGGCTGCATATGAAATGAGCCGCATGGAGGAGTTAACAATAGAGTTTAGGGTTCCTAGCTGTGAGTTAATTTTATCCTGGGACCCAGCAGCTGACGGATCCTGTAAAACTTCTCCTAACTCTTTAAGAACATCTCTTTGAAGGCGGGTGAAGTGACACAAGTAGTTCAGTGACCGCATGGCAAAGGTCGCTGAAGAAAATATCTGCTTGCTGTACCTATCCACAGTCCTGTAATCCTTGTTAGGAGGATGGACAGGTACTGAAGGATCAGCTAGTTCCTTCTTGGTGGCTGCAGCCACCACCATGGCATCAACCGGGAAACCTTTTGTCAAAAATTGCCTATCAGGTGGGGCCGTGATGAATTTAGAAGGCCTCCGAGGAGTGGGTTCCACCAAATCCGGGGCCATCCACACCTTCCGAGCCACCACGTCCATAAGAGGGTGGAAAGGCGGAGACACCCAGGAGGTGGAGGGTCGAGAACCGAACGCCTCCAGGTATACCGACTCGTCCTCCGAAGGATTAAGGGAAGGCCAGTTCCCCCTCTGCTTAAGGAGTTCAAGGATGTCTGAGAAAGAGACATCCCTCAGAAGGGGACCTTGGGGATCCCTCAGACTCATCCAAGTCAGTATCTGATGTAATAGACTCGGGGGAGTCTAGATGTTTCCTCTTACATGTCCTCTTACACGGAGGTTCCCCTGACGGATCAGGAGAAGCCTCGGAAGAGGAAGATATTCCCAGTGGGGAAACCTGAGGCGTTGGATCTCTGGGTCCGGGAGCAAGAGAGTGGGAAGAGACGTCAGCAGGCACTGTAGTGGGAGGAGCTGATGGAACTGACCGTTGACTATGCCCTGGGGCTAGTACACTCCTCATCACCTCGAAGGCTCCCCCATCAGAGAGGCCAGAAGGCTCCCGCTCCGAAGAAATAGGAACCCCAGGCCGCATCGGCAGGGACAGCTCCGAGGCTGATGTCGGGGCTGAGCTCACCAGCGCCGAAGCTCCGAGAGGGAGAATGAGGTCGGACAAGGGTCCGATGCCACTCGCCCCCTCGGAGCTGACAAGAGAGACCAGACGCCCGGATCCCTCTAACGAAGGCATCAAGGAGGAGATCGGAGCAGAGAACGACGGAGCCAAAGGGGGAGGTATCGGCTCCGAAGCCACAACAGTCACGGCTCCAAAGAGCTCCGGCTCCGAGCTCTGAAAGAGAGCCGAAGGAGGAATGTTAGGTGGATGTGTAATAGCTACCGTCTGATGAGACGGGCTATGGAACATTTGGGTCAATGCCTGAGACTAATAGCCTACTCACCACTCTCTCAAGGTCGTGGTCAGAAGACAGCCTGGACGACCGAGAAGACCGGCTCAGATGGCTCCGCTCCGAGAGCAGGGGTGATCTCGGAGCTGAATGGATAGACTCCAACGAAGGGGATCTTGATCTCTTTCTGGAGGTGGGTGGAGCCGAAGGAGCCAAGGATACGTCGGCTCCAGTCGGGGCCGACAGTGAGTGCATAGATTTAGCGGTATCGGCACCGGGTGGAGCCGATACTGTAATCTGTGACACAGAAGGATCGGCTCCGGCCGGAGCCGATCTCGTCACAGAAGGCGAACCAGTAGCCGATGGCTTGGGACTTGGAGCCAAAGGCTTTGCTGGTTTCGAGGGCTTCCCCGGAGCAGACTTAGTCGGGGAGCTCTCAGGCTTTAATAAGCCCCTCAGTATTAGTTTATTTCTGCGCTCCTGCAGGACTCTTGGGCTGAAGGCGTGGCAGACAGAACAAGAGTCCTGCAAGTGCAGAGGTCCCAGGCAGTAAACACAAGAAGTGTGACCGTCTGTCAGAGACATTTTCTGACAGCACGAGTCACACTTCTTGAAGCCTGAGACCGTTGTGTCCTTCGACATAATGGTGTCGAGGGAGCACCAAGTACCAAAAACACACACACACACACACACACACACTAAACACCCAATCCAAATAAAAAATTAAAACAGGGATACAAACACACCCAAACACCACACAGAATCCCTGACAAAAAATTAGGAAAGGGGGAGGCTTAAGGCCTAACTTAGGAGAAGGGATAAATAACTATGGATAAGGGGAACCACTAACGGGAGATGGGCTTAAAAATCTAACCGTTAACAGTTAAGACAATAACAGTAGTGGACTAAAACGAAAGGGAGTGACAAAGTCTGAAAAATTGAAAACTTACCAGGAGCCGGTAAAAATGCACCTCAGTTTAAAGCGGCAAACGAGATCTGGGTAGTTATCGCCTTGCATCATGGGATATAGGGTTGCCTCGAGCCGGTAAAATTAGCTCTCCAGCTTTAGTAAGTGGCAGAGTCGGAGCCGAGGATTGGCTCCGAACCCATCCAGCAAGAATGGAGGCGAGATTGACAACTTAACATCTTTCTTTTAAGCTTGCAACAAGTAATTTTCACATTTTTTGCAAAATGTTTCCAATACCGGATGCACATTTGGCTGAAAAATGCTTGGTTTCTTAAAACTAGAAGCCACTTCATCATTATTAGAATACAACATTTTTAACATTACATTATGTGCAAACTTTTTAATGTCAATAAAGTACAGTTGTGTACACTTACCATAAATGTAGATGTTCGAGTGTATTCACTCTGTTGCAGTCATTACATTTAGGTAATCCTGCTTGCAGGTTGCCCTCAGTCGGCCTGATTAACAAAGTCTTGGGTCCTGCGTCAGTTGCTGTCCCTTCTTCCATGATGTCAGGTCATCAGGGGTATAAAACATGCAGCCGATGCCATTACATCAGTTTTTCTTGCCCCACATGTCAGGTGCCTCCCTAGTGGGGAGTAAACAAACATAAAAACACAAAGGTATACCTCCAACAAAAAGCAAATACACCAACTGTACTATGCTCTTTGTGTTTCACTTTTGCAGTCATTGCATTTGGGTAGATTCCCAAAGCTATGGTTGGGAGGAGGAGTTTATAAAGCATTAGGGCCAGCTACAAGGCCCTGCAAGACAGCAGTGGCAAAGCCAGCTCTGGATTTAGAGAAAATTGGTAAATGATCGTGCTTGATGAAAGTATGTACAGAACTTCAGGTAGCAGCTTCTATGATGTCCCTGGTAGAAACACCTTTGAGAAAGGCTGCAGAAGTAGATGCAGCCCTGGTGGAGTGAGGTCTGATCCCCTGGGGGATGGGCTTTCCATGGTGCTTATAGCACAAATGAATGCAATGGCTTATCCATTTAGAAATAGTTTGTTTTGAAGTAGCCTTCCCCTCTGCCCCTGCAGCAAATGCCACCAGCAATTGCTCAGATTTTCTTTGAGGTTTAGTCCTGTCCAAGTAGAATCTAAGTTGTCTGTGTACATCCAAAGAATGCAGAATCCGTCCCCATTTGTTCTGTGGATTGGGAAAGAAGGTTGGCAAATGAAGGGACTGATTAATTGGCACACTGGATACCACTTTGGGCATGAAGGATGGATTGGTCCTGAGAGATACCCTGTCCGCATGAAAGATTATGAAAGGCTCCACTGCCATAAGGGCCTGCAATTCAGATATCCTTCTAGCTGAAGTGATTGCTAAAAAGAAAGCTGTTTTCCAAGAAAGAAATTTTAAGTCTGCAGTAGCAGCTGGCTCGAAAGGAGGTAGAGTGAGTTTCTCCAATACAAAGTTAAGGTCCCAGGCAGGGGTCGGAGCTCTCCTGGGTGGTCTCACGTTTTTGGCCCCTCTGAGGTACTGCTTGAGCAGAGGATGAGAGAAGAGGGGAGGTTCTGTGTTATAATGAGCTGAAATGGCTGAGGCGTGAATTTTAATGGAGGAAAAAGACAGGCCCTTGTGAAGCATCTCAGTTAAGTATTGTAAAATTTGAGGTAAATTGGGCGCTGCTGTGCTCATCCCTTTAGACTGTTTCCAGGCACAGAAACTTTTCCATTTTTCAGCATAAGATTTTCTCATACTAGGTCTCATTGCCTCTAAGATGACATCCATCACAGGTTTGCTGAGGGATGATAAGGGTGAAAAAGTGATTAGCCAGGCTGCAAGTTTCAATGTTGGAAGCTGAGGGTGCAGAATTTGGTTCTCCTGCTAAGACAGCAGGGAAGGGGTCTAAGGCAGGTGCCATGGAGATAACTTTGACAAACTGCGCAGGAGGGGGTACCAGTGTTGGCGCGGCCAGTCTGGAGCAATAAAGATCATCCTTCGTTTGCCTGTTTGACTTTTAGTAGAACTTTGGAGAGCAGAGGCAGCAGGGGGAAGGCGTAGACTGATGGGCTTTTCTAGCTGAAGGACAGAGCATCCACTTCCCAGGCTTGTTTGTGGGGATTCCTTGTACAAAACTTGTCTAACTGGTAGTTCTGGGGGGAGGCAAATAGATCTATGTCTGGGCTCCACCATTCGCTTGTCAACATGTTGAAAATCCTTGGTTCCAGTTTTCACTCGTGTGAGTCCATGAGGTTTCTGCTTAGTCCATCTGCCAGTGTATTTAATTTTCCTGGCAGGAATTGCGCTTTTAGGTGCACTTGGTAGCTCAAGGCTGTGTTCCACAATGCCATGGCTAGTCTGCAGAGGGTGTAGGAATGTGTACCCCCCTGCTTGTTTATGTACCACATAACCGTGGTGTTGTCCGTCTTTACCATTAGTTGTCCTGATAGAATATGGTCCTTGAAGGCTGTCAGAGCATTCTGTACAGCTAATATTTCTTTTTGATTAATATGTAGGTGCATTTGACTTGGGGTCCATTTGCCCTGAATGCACTTCCCTGCCAGGTAAGCCCCCCCCATGCATAGTCTGATGCATCCGTTGTTAGGGTTTGGGCAGCAGGAGGTAGTGTGAGTGGTAGTCCCTTGTTTTGGTGGCAGGCCTCTGCCCACCAGAGGAACTCTAGGCGTAGGCAAGGTATGATAGGGAATCATTGTTTCCAGGCTGTGAAAATGTTGACTCCATAGCCTTTTTAGATACCACTGTAGTATCCTCATATTCAGTCTTGCATATGGAATTATAAGAATGTAGGAGGCCGTAAACCCCAAGTCTTGCAGTATTTGTCTTGCAGATAGCAGGGTTTTTGTGGCCACTTGTTTGAAATAGGTTACCAAATGAATTTGCTTTTCTGGCATGAGGTAAGCCATCTGGGAAGTTGTATTCAAGCTTGCTCCCAGGAATGTAATTTGTTGACAGGGTACCAGTTGTGTTTTCATTTATGGTGTACCCCAGACAAGTTAGAATCCTTTTTACAAACGCCAGATGATTCAAAAGTATGCCTTGGCTTTCTGCCTGAATTAGACAATCATCCAGGTATAGGTTCATAGGTAGGTACTAGGCTATCGGCCCAAGGGCCTACATAAGCCTAGCCAACAAGGTTCCCTGGTTTACGCTACCCAATAAAGTTATTTTCCTGTGCCACTGTCCAGCAGAGACACAGAAATGATCCCTGGGGTGTATTTCCTTTTTCCCATCCATTCATCAAGATTTTTCTTTAAGAGTGCTAATGAAGAACTTTGCTTGACATAGATGGGTAGCTTGTTCCAGAGTATAGGTAGTCTCTGGGACAGGAATCTATCCCCTCCAGCATGTCCTATTTATTGTAGTGACAAGGTTTAGGTCCCTAGAGCGTGTAGCTCGGAGGGATTGGGATTTCTTTAGGTGTAGCATGTCCAACAGCTCTGGGTTTGACATAGCTTTATATGTTAGGCAGAGATCACCTTGGAGTAGGCGATATGCTATGGAGTAAAGCTGGAGTATTTTGAGGCGGTCAGTGTAGAGCATTATATGGGTATATTTGAATACTTCTTTGCCTGCAAAATGCAATAACTGGAGCCAGGCACTTTGTGAATACCCAGGGCGCAGAAGACAAGCCAAAGGGCAGTGCAGAGAAATGATCATGTGTGCAGCCTGCTTTGAAGTGTAGGTATCTTCTACAAGATTCCCTGATTGGGATGTGCAGGTATGCTTCTTTTAAATCTAGTGTTGCCAACCAGGCGTCGTTGCCTAGCATAGGAAGTAATTGGTGAAGAGTCAGCATTTTGAACTTTGGAATCTCCAGAAAGGTGTTCAGAGTAGACGGGTCCAGGATTGGACGCCATGATTTGTCTTTTCTGGGTACCAGAAAAAGTCTGGAGTAGAAACCTTGTCCCTTTTCCTCTTCTGGTACCAGTTGAATAGCCCCCATGCTTAAGAGAGAAAGTACTTGTTTTTGAGTCTCTGCCCACTGATTTGGGGGCAGGCCTTGTCACCCATTTGGTGTTGGCAACATTTGGAAATGAAATCTGTATCCCTGGAACACTATATTTAAAACCCATATGTCCTGGGTTATGAGTTTCCAGTTCTTTGCACGAAGAGCAATCTTTCCCCCCAAAGGGGCGGTCAAAAGATAAGTGCTTGGGAATTTTAAAAGGAAGTCATTGAGACTATTTACCATAGAAGGGTGTCTTGCTATTTCCAGATTTGGAAGTGGAGGGCCCCCACTGCTTAGTTCTGAGAGTCCCCTGGGACTGAAACCTGGGGTTTTTGCTGTGTCTGGGTGTGGCTTGAGAAGACCTGGAAGGGACTGGAAAGGACCAATTCTTAGTAGGCCAGTGCCTACTAAATCTAGGAGGTTGCACTTGTAAAAAATCTTTAACAGTTTGCATAGATTTAGCTTTATCTTCCATCTTTTTAAGAACGTCTTCAGCCTTGTTGCCAAACAGGTGATCCTGATTTAAAGGAGCATCCAACAATTTAGCTTTAACATGATCAGGTAAAGATTTCTCCTTAAGCCGAGCATGCATTCTAAGCACAAACCCAGTAACAGCAGCCCTGCAAGAGGCCTCTAAAGAATCAAAACCACATTGTAAGGTATGTTTTCCAACTTGTTCAGCAGAATGCATTAAGTCCTGTAAATCTTTAATGTTCCACACAGTCAGGAATCAACATAATTTTCTGTTTAAGTAGTCCAATAACATGTTGCTGATATTTTAATATATGACATTGGCAGTTTAAAGCTCTGATTGCCAAGGTTACAGAAGTATAAACCTTTTTACCCCATCCATCCAGCACCCTGGAGTCTCTATCAGAAGGGGTAGGATTTTTAGTAGTAGAAGCCTTAATGCCCTTGGGCCCCTGAGAAATAGTCTCTGGATCTGCAACAGGATTTTTGAAAAGGAACTTGTGGGACTCAGGAATCCTGTAGTATCTGTCAGGTTTACTAGGAGTCAGAGGCAGGGAATCAGGGACCAAACTAGATTCAGAGAAAACATCAACAATGTCTAGTACATGAAGTATAGCCAAATGCCTATGCTGAGGTAGGAGGAAATCCCTAAGCCTCTTTTTTGAATCAGAAAATTCCGGGCTTTCCCAGTGGAAATGCTCCCTTAAAGTATGTAAAGTTTCCCCAAAAGAAAAATCCTCAGGAGGGAAAGCAGAGGGAATAGAATCCTCTGCATCAGAATCCTCATAAGTAGGTAAGGACAAATCCAGGTCATCAGAAGAAACAGAATCCTGATCAGAAGATTCATAATCAAGTTCAGCCCTAGGCCTCTTGGGGGGGGGGGGGGGTTGACTACCCCTAATTAGAGTTATTAGATGTTCAGCCATTTTTATCATTTGTTTTTTAGGCATAGAGGCCTGAGCGCCAGTTTTTTAGACATGGATCGAGATTTAGGCCTTAGTAATGAAGGAGGTGTCGATTTAATATGAAAGTCTGTAGGCCTGAATACACCCTCAGAGGCCTGCACAGCGGCTCCGGACGCATCCAAGGTAGAGACATCTGCGGGTTCCATAGCTGAAAGTATCTCACGGCATACCGGACTCCGAATGGGTCTCAGTAGAGAATCAGAAGTAGCAGGTATCAGGGGCTGCGAAAGTGTCTCACTGAGTACCGGCGAACTGGCGACTGGCTTAGGAGAAGCGTCGTCGGCAGTTTGGACCTCGGCAGCCTGTCTCTGTCTTTATCTTTGCATTTGTTTCGGAATCCCGGTAGTCGGATGGCTAATCGAGGACATTTCTGGATAATTAAACAGAGAACTGAAATATTTAGAGGCAATAATATACCGACGACAGATAGTGCGCTGATTAAATAAGGCACAAAACCGACAGCAAGGTACGTCGTGGTCAGGGCCTAGGCAAGGAATACAGTATGAATGAAAATCTTTGAGGTATTTGCTTTCCACAAGTAATGTAATTATTAACTTTACTGACATCAGAAAGGAGCAAGAAAAAGTTTCTCCAACGGGGTACTTAGCTTTAAGTTGAAGACTTCGGTTCTGAAACTCAAAAACGAAAATTTCAGGAGTCAGCCGACCGGCACTTGCGAACTGCTTCTGCTTCAGGCACCGCACAACAAGAAAGACTGATGTAATGGCATTGGCTGCATGTTTTATACCCCTGACTATCTGACGTCATGGAAGAAGGGACAGCAACCGACACAGGACCTAAGACTTTGTTAATCAGGCCGCCAACTGAGGGCAACTTGCAAGCAGATTACCCAAATGTAATGACTGCAACAGTGAAACACAAAGAACATCTGTCTCTGTAAACTGAGAACATTGCGCTGGAATAAAATTTAAACCACAACTTAAAAGCGAAATCTGAACAGCTGTTAAACATTTCTCAGAAATATTGTGTATTAACGATCGGTTTTCTCTTGCCACATACTCTATCATTTGCTGGTCTTCCTCTTGCCAGTGCCTCTTCCTTCCTGTGCTGTGCGAGCGAGACTGACATATGGGCTCCTCCTGGCTGATGGGCAGTGGTACTGGCAGAGAGCTGGAAGCTGTTTTCTGGAGTACTGTCTTTCTCCTCACATCTGGCAGTTTGGTGAGGCCAGAAGTAACTAAAGGGCCCTCAACAATGGAGTGTGAAGTGAATGGTGTCTCTATGGTTACAGCAGTATTAGCAACATAAAAACAGTTTCAGCAATAGTAACACTGTTCTCAGAAGTTATATTATTGGCCAAGTTACTGTTCAACATACTGTTTCTTGGCCAAGTGAATACATTCCCTTGTCTGGAATCAACAGTGTCTCTGTTTAACTTCTTCTGCTTTTGTGTTTTAAGTCGCTGTTCATATGAAATAATATTATCCAACACACCATCCATCTTGGACAAAAATTCATCACCAAACATATCAGTTAGTTCACAGTATTTAGCATTAACAGCTTCACTCAGTAACAGGTTTAAAAAAGCCCAGTAGCAACCGAATATAATTAAAGCTGCATTCTAAATTCAGTTGCTGCCACTTACACAAAAGTTCAGGATAGATTTCACCATATGTGGGCATACTTAAAATACGCAGCCCACGAGGGATAACTTTATGAAACAGACAAGCTTCCAAGTGTAAGCGTAGCCACTGGAGGCGTTTAAGTTCATTTTCAAGTTATCCTACTGCTGAAAATAGATTTGCTTCATTAACATTCGATGTAACAGTTTCATTCACCAGCTCAGTGCTGATTTTTGCTAACAGAGGGTTAGTTTATGCAGTCAGCAATCTAGTGAAACCATTACTGGTTGTATTAAATCCATTGCACTGCTGCTCTGTATCCAAACTCTCAGCCATGCTCAAAGGGGAGAAAAATAACTGCCAGAAACAAAGTGAACTAGAGTGAATATATTAAAAGTGTTTGATGAAGCACTAGTTAGTATTTGGTGTGAAAGCGCTTACCTCATTAAACTTTTAACGTTTTATGCTTCCAGTCGTGTTTCTGTGCCTTGTTTTATTCAGTTACATTTGTTGTTGGCTTGCAGGCACAGTTTATTCCTTGGGGATTTGATTATTTGTCAATGATTTAACATGTAGAGAAATTTTAGCCAGTTTATAAAGAAATTAAATGTAAGTTAGTATACAATACAAACAAGAAATGTAATTTGAAATGAGAGAAAAGCAGGCTGGGGGGGGGGTGTAAGGAAATGAGTGAAGAAGAGAGAGTAAGGAGGTGTAATGTATGAATAGGTACTTACTCACATTTGGAGATATAGTTTACCCTTGTGTTGAGCAATAACAGAGTCAGCTTTTGGCTAGGAAGTCTTTCAGAGTGGTTTTGAGGAAAGAGCGGGAGGATATTGACCTGATGGATACAGTAAGGAGGTCCATGCCTTAGCTACATGGTACCAGTGTAGACAATGACCAGCAGATTTGATAGGTTCATAGACAGACAGGGGTTTTTGATCACTGGATCATAATGATCGAGTGGGAACATAGTTGTATAGAATGTTATTTAGTGCTGGACAGGCAGATGGATGCTAGATAATTTTATAGGTGGTAAGAAGTTGTGTATGTTAGATGATAGGGTAGTTCTAATCAATTTAGGTATTTAGTGCTATACAGTGGTGGGTTCTGAAATGGGTGTTTACAGCATTGTTCAAGTTTTGATTTTTGTGAAGCTTGGAGGTTAGTAAGGATGGGGGTACCACAAAGAAGTGTGGGCAGGAGATGAGCAGTAGCAAGTGTAGTTTTAGTTATGTTGAAAAAGTTTCTTGCTCTGTAAAGCATCCCTAGTTTTTGATGAATTCTTTTCTTATGAAATTTTGTATATGCAGCTATACTTCAGGCATGAAAAAAGGTTAGTTTTCAAAGAAACAATGTCTTTGTGAAAAATGAGGTAGGGCTGACTCAATGCAAGTAGCTGTAACTGAGATACTCTTCTAGTAATGAGTAAAACAGTCTTTCATGTTAAGGACCTCAATTCAGCCTGCAAGATGGTTCAAAGCGCAAAGACAAGATCCCAAGGAGGAGCCAGCTACTTCCTAGGTGGACGCATGTGCAATGCCTCTTTCAAATACAGTTTAGTTTGAGAATGGCTACATAGGAGGGGATCTTAGGGCAGACAAGCACAAATGGCTGATAAATTTACCTTAACAGAGGAATAAAAAGCCAGAGGAAATACAAATAATTAAGAACTGGGGGCATCCAGACATGAAGAGGGTCCTGGTTCTTGAACTGACACCAACCAGAATATCACTTCCACTTGCCACTTACATAATTTTCTAGGAGCAGGATTTCTCACCCCCTTTAGAACCTACTGCATGTTCTCAGAAAAAGGTGCCTATAATTAATCAAAATTCTGTCATTTAGACAGCAAGTTGAATCGTTTTCATTCTGAGGTGTATTAACCCCTTATCTTGAGTGAATAAATTTAGTTTGTGAGGAAGCCTGTGGTAATTGTTCTCTGACAGACTGAAAAGGAGAGAGACCCACTTCTACCAGAGCCAAAAGGGAGTCATCACCTCAATTTCTGGAGCATCCTTCTGGATCTTTAGAATAACCCTGGATATAAGTGGAAAGGATGGAAAAGCAAACAGTAAAGTACAGTTGTGCAAGTAAACTCACCATAACAATAGGTGCTTGAATGATCACTGTTACAGTAACCTAAGCTATACAAGTTACAGCCTGCATATGATAATAGGATACAGCAGCCAGACAGCTTCCAAAGCTTCAGGGCACCTTCCATAGGCCCAAACCATTAGTCAGCACAAGCTGAGCCGATTAAAAAGACAGGTATGGGCTCCAAGCTCTTCAGAGCTTTCATGCCAAATGAGAGAGGGAGGCTGAGCCCTTACAGGACATTGCTAACAACAAAAAAACATAACTGTATGCATCTTGGTATAAAAAATGCACCAAAACACAAAGTGAGTGGAGGGAGGGGCAGGCTACTGTAGCAGTGATCATTTGAACATCTACTGTCATGGTCTGTTAACTTACACAACTGTACTATGTTCTTCATATTGATCACTGCTGTAGTAGCCTACTCTACATGGGTAGCTTATCAGTTTAGAACAATCAGGAGGTGGAAAAAGGAGGGTCCAAGAGTCCCTGGGGAGTTCTCAGCAAAGCCGGACCTAGATCTGGAGAAGAACTCTAGCTTGTAGTGGTTTGTAAAAGTATGCAGACAGGACCAAATTGCTGCTTATAAAATACTCGAGTGTCCAACCCTTTATAAAAAGCCATAGATGAAGCCAGGGCAATGGTAGAACATGCCTTGAGCCTGCCTGGAATAGTTTTGTTGTGGGAGTAATAATAGTAACCAAGTAATGAGTGAAGAAATGGCACTCCAAAACTGGAGTAATAATAGTAACCAAGCATTGAGTGAAGAAACGGCACTCCAAAACTGGAGTAATAATAGTAACCAAGTAATGAGTGAAGAAATGGCACTCCAAAACTGGAGTAATAATAGTAACCAAGTAATGAGTGAAGAAATGGCACTCCAAAGCTGGAGTAATAATAGTAACCAAGTAATGAGTGAAGAAACGGCACTCCAAAACTGGAGTAATAATAGTAACCAAGCATTGAGTGAAGAAACGGCACTCCAAAACTGGAGTAATAATAGTAACCAAGCATTGAGTGAAGAAACGGCACTCCAAAACATTTGCGAAAAATGTCACACCAACATGCTCCACGGTAGGAAAAACTTTTATAAAAGTTAAGCGCTTTCATTCCTTAGATCACAAACTCATCAGAACAGTAAAATGCATCTTCATTTGAAACTTAACGTAGATATTTAATCATCAGATCACATAAATAAAACATAAGGGTAATCTACAACTCCTCTTTAAAAACATTGTTAATAACAGTTTCATACCATATCTGCTTTAGAAGTTAAAATGCTGTTGATAAATATAATATCGTTCAGCTCAAGAAATCTAGAAGCATTTAATAAAATCTGCCAATAATATTCCCTGACTTCTAGTCTGCTATTACAGTCACCCCCTTGCTCATAAAAAACATTTTTTTTAAATCCTTACATTTTAATGAGTGTATACATTCAGCATTAAAAATGTCTAATATTTAAATTGCATAAATCGGGTCTATATTAGAAGCATGAAACTGCTTTTGAATGAACACGTAAAGAGCTTCACATTCATTGCACCGCATTTAAATGATTCGATGAATATGTCACAGGGCAAGGACGTAGCTGGCCAAGTACATGGAGTTGCCCTTTCCTTCGCTATAGTACGATCTCGGAGTTGGTATATTTATTGGCATAGTGCCCCACATTGGGGGGTGTGGGGGGTGAAGCTCCCCCACCTGATAATGTTTTTTAATTTTTATTTTTTAATTTTAATTTTTTCCGAACAGCCATGTGAATTTTTTCACCAGGAAAAAATATTATGTGGTCATTCGCCATTTACAGGTTTTGTGTATTGTGTTGACTTTTATGTAGTCGCACATATGTGCTTTTGTTGTTCTGATATAAACATCAAAAATCTGCTCATAAATTCTTGCTCTAAGGGCTTGCCCAGTTTTGCCTGCATAGAACCTCAAGTATGATAAACCAGGGGCTAAATAAACCACTCCAATTGTTCCACAGTTATATTTACCCCTGCATAACAAAACTGGGGATACGAGGGGACAATAACATTAACCAGATATAAAATAAATTTGCATTGGGAACATTTTCCACACTTTGTTTTACCCCAGGCTGTAATAAGACATACCTAAAATTCTTTGTTCTCACATTCCAAAATACATGCTAAATTATTTCTAAATGTGTAAACAAAGTTGGGTTTGTTGCCAACTTTCTCAGTAAAAAACAGTGGGCTCACAGACAGAGGTCCAGCTTCTTGTCGTACATAGCTTGCTTTATTTCACTTACTCCCTCTCCAAAGTGTAGCACCGTGACTCTACAACAATCACTCGCATGCTCTTTTTTTACATTACAAAATGAAATCTTGTCAGAATTCCTTATAAAGGGGGCAAAGTCAGTATCGCTTCTGTTGACAACCTCATTCATAACATTGGCCAATAATGCATCTGGATATCCCCAGCCCCTACGCATAGTGCAAAGCTTCACACCTTCAAATTTAAACAGATTATCATGGGACACAATACGTTAAAGTCTTACTCGTCCTTTTACAAGGCCTCTTTCTGTCAAAAAATTCCACAAATCTTTTAAAACAAGGAGTTTGTCATCAGAAAACTTTTTTGACCTACAGTCAAACTGGGAAGATGCTCCCAATGCAGATTTATTTTAGAGAGAATTAACATTCCCACCCCTCTTATCCATGAGTTTTATCATGCAAGGATAAACAGGAGTGGACTGGTTTATTCAGCCAGTGGTTTACTTTGCTCTGGTTCTATGTAGGCAGACTGAGCAGGCCATAAGAACATGAATTTATAAGCACATTTATACCACTAAAAAAAATGGGAACATTCTAATCCTCATTCCAGACCATTAAAATGCAAGGATTTAAAAAAAACGATTTTTAATTTTCGTGTCAGCTGCACCAAATGAGAAAGGAGGCGAGTAGAAGAAAATATCAGACAGCGCAAAATATTCCTGGCAGACTTTATAACGCTTTTCGAGTTCCTGCGTTGGTCAATGTTATATCAACATCATTTTAACTTCTAAAGCAACCAAGGGGTGAAACACTGTTTTATTAATAAGGTTTGTAAGACTTCTTTAAAGGCAATTTATAGCTTACCCTTGTATGTTTTTGTCATTCATCCTAATGAATAACTATGCGCCTCCTCTACCAACATCTGTGCATTAACTGCCCAGAGTCATACCACAGCCTTCTAAGATGCCTATCAGTAACACTCAGATCCACTCTTTCTGAATTTGATCTACTTAAAAACCCAGACTCCACTATAGTCTCCATCTAGGCTTCACTATAGTCTCTATCTAGGCTTCACTATAGTCTCCATCTAGGTAGAAAATTTTAATGACCTGTTAACACAGAGACTTCGACAATCCTTGAAAATGTACCACGCAGGACCTATCACTATTAAAATCCAAATCGTCATGCTCCCAGAACATGTAGCTGAAATCCCCACTACTACAAGGATTAAAGCAACAGTCCGCTTTGCTTCACTTAACCCCCTATAGTTAACCTAACAACTGTGTCCAATGTGATACAGGCATCTATTTACATCGCACCACACATTCTAAAGACATGCTTCTGGAGCATTTCAGGAGATCGGTTCCACGTGCTTCACTACTTGCGCTCTTTTTTAGGTCCCTTGTGCTAAGGAGCTTGTAGGGAACTGTTACCAGGGAGCGACCTGTGGGGATAGATTTGTGAAATTTACTAGTAGGTAGTAGTGTTGGCTATTAAACCAATGATTAATACTAAATCCCAACAAAACTAAGTTACTTCTCTTCACCCCAACAAATAGAACCAAACCACCATCATTCAACATAACAGCTAATAATGGCACCATCATCTCCCCAGTAACCCAAACTAAACTATTGGGTGTCATGATCGACGACAACCTTAGCTTTGATGTACACATCAATCAAACCATAAAAACTATCAATAAGAAATTTGGCAGCCTCTATAGGATCAGATCATTCCTAACCCCGCAAGCAAGAACTGCTATTGCCCGCTCCCATCTTCTATCAACCCTTCTCTATGCCTCCCCTCTCTTCTCCCACCTGAGTAAAACCGATCTCAAAAAATTGTCAACATGCAACACAACTACATTGCTAGATTTGCAACTGGCACACCCTACCGGACCCACCACTGTCTGAACCTGAATCTCATGGGCTGGCTGGAACTACACCAACTCCTCCAGCTCAACCAGCTCATAGTTGCCCATAAAATACTCCACCACCCAGACACTACTCCAGCCCTCAGAAACATAATCTGCCCTTATAGTAACAATCGGACACTCCGCTCATCCACCAAACTTCTAGTACTTATGACCAAATCAAACCACGCTGCAGGTGACTCCCTCTTTGCCAACTCTGTCGGTAAATACTGGAACTCACTACCAGATGACATTACCCAAGAATCTTCGCCAACGTTATTTAAACACAAACTTAAAAGCCACCTTAAGTCACATTGGCTATGTCCCTGTACCAACCCCTGACTAGTACCCCTTACACCCCCCTCCACCTTACTTTAACTTCAAACAAACTACCCAACCAGTCCATCCAAACAAGTTAATCAATCATACTAACTAATCTAGGTATTATTATCTTAATAAAATATCCTAAACCCTAGGTAATAAGGTAACAATTACCTACTACCACAACTTAAAGTATGTCTCTTGCCTCATGGATGGATATATTCTGCTATGCCTGTAATCAGCCTGTATGTTCTGTAACTGAAATTATTATACTATCTGTTTTTCTTTCTGTATTCACTGTTACTTAATGCTATCTACCTAAAATTTGTAAATTGTTATGTCTCTGGAGCTTTTCTCCCCGGGACTCCGCTGAAAATGGATATGTATCCAGTCGGACCATCCTGGTCAACAAATGTAAAATAAAATAAAAAATAAAAAAAAAAAAAATTTCTCCCCGGGCCTCCGCTGGAAATAGGATCTGGGGAACCTAGTCGGACTTTCCCGGTCAACAAATGTTAAATAAATAAAATTAATAAATTTCCTTTTTTCCCCATCTTCCCAACCCCAGCCTTTGCATCCCCCTCAGGAATACTACAGTAAAACAACCAACCCAAAAAGAGCAGAAATCAGAAGGGCCATTCACTTCATTAGCTCATACTTACATTACCCCCTTTTAAATACCAGGCAGATCTTCAAATCATTACGAGTTCCACCTTTATTAAGTTCCACCTAATAAAGATTAGAAGTTTTTTGCTACAAAGAAGGACTTGAAGCTTTGTTTCCCCTTTGAAAACATGTCGTTGTTCTTACACACAAGTATCTCATACCAGTGCTTAGTATTTAGCTCAGCTTGAATAGCTTAACTAGCTATTCTTTCATGGTATCCTTTTTCTGAGGTATAGCAATCTTGGAGATGGTATAAGTTTGGGACTTGCCCACCATATGGGGGAGCATGCCCTTTTGCAAAAAGAACTTTAAAGAAGACGGGCGATCTTTGAGAGTCACTCTTCTGTTTTTTTTTTTTTTTTTGGCATGTCAGCACTCGGCATTTCGAGTATCAACATTTCAATAGAGAGCCTATAAAAACAAAATATTAAGGAACGTCTGAAGTCTGGACAGATAGGAACGTGATAAGCATCTTTTAAATCTGAAATTGCCAACAAAAAAAATCCTCAAATGAAGACAGGGTAAGGGGTAAGAGGTTGTGTAGTGAAAGCATTTTGAACTTGGGCACTACCCCAAACTGGTTTAGAAACAAAAGGTCCAGAACTTGTCACCAGGCATTTCCTTTCTTGGAACAAGGAACTGTTTCTATTACCCTTGAGAAAGCATTTGATACAGGACTGGAGGGAAGAGATGGGTTTGAAAGCATTTGATACAGGACTGGAGGGAACAGATGGGTTTGAAAGCATTTGATACAGGACTGGAGGGAACAGATGGGTTTGAAAGCATTTGATACAGGACTGGAGGGAACAGATGGGTTTGAAAGCATTTGATCCAGGACTGGAGGGAACAGATGGGTTTGAAAGCATTTGATACAGGACTGGAGGGAACAGATGGGTTTGAAAGCATTTGATCCAGGACTGGAGGGAACAGATGGGTTTGAAAGCATTTGATCCAGGACTGGAGGGAACAGATGGGTTTGAAAGCATTTGATCCAGGACTGGAGGGAACAGATGGGTTTGAAAGCATTTGATCCAGGACTGGAGGGAACAGATGGGTTTGAAAGCATTTGATCCAGGACTGGAGGGAACAGATGGGTTTGAAAGCATTTGATCCAGGACTGGAGGGAACAGATGGGTTTGAAAGCATTTGATCCAGGACTGGAGGGAACAGATGGGTTTGAAAGCATTTGATACAGGACTGGAGGGAACAGATGGGTTTGAAAGCATTTGATACAGGACTGGAGGGAACAGATGGGTTTGAAAGCATTTGATACAGGACTGGAGGGAACAGATGGGTTTGAAAGCATTTGATACAGGACTGGAGGGAACAGATGGGTTTGAAAGCATTTGATACAGGACTGGAGGGAACAGATGGGTTTGAAAGCACTTGATACAGGACTGGAGGGAACAGATGGGTTTGAAAGCATTTGATACAGGACTGGAGGGAACAGATGGGTTTGAAAGCATTTGATCCAGGACTGGAGGGAACAGATGGGTTTGAAAGCATTTGATCCAGGACTGGTGGGAACAGATGGGTTTGAAAGCATTTGATACAGGACTGGAGGGAACAGATGGGTTTGAAAGCATTTGATACAGGACTGGAGGGAACAGATGGGTTTGAAAGCATTTGATCCAGGACTGGAGGGAACAGATGGGTTTGAAAGCATTTGATACAGGACTGGAGGGAACAGATGGGTTTGAAAGCATTTGATACAGGACTGGTGGGAACAGATGGGTTTGAAAGCATTTGATACAGGACTGGAGGGAACAGATGGGTTTGAAAGCATTTGATCCAGGACTGGAGGGAACAGATGGGTTTGAAAGCATTTGATACAGGACTGGAGGGAACAGATGGGTTTGAAAGCATTTGATCCAGGACTGGAGGGAACAGATGGGTTTGAAAGCATTTGATACAGGACTGGAGGGAACAGATGGGTTTGAAAGCATTTGATACAGGACTGGAGGGAACAGATGGGTTTGGCCTGGTGGTTCTGGAATAATTCTCCAGAAAGCAGGTTATTTCGCAAGGTAACAAATGGCAGTGGCAAGAGGAGACTCTGACCTTCTGGAAGGCGTAAGGGACTGACAGGATGTGATGAGGGACAAGGTCCATTACATCGGCACTGTGACTTATTTGATTGTCCTTTGTTCTGGGGGATTCTGGCTTTCTTTTTGGAACCTCATTACCACTGTTTTTGTTAAATGTCTACTTGCCAGCACTTTGATGAGACTGTCTTGTTTCTTGCCAAAATTGGGCTATGGAGCAGAAAAATCCTTGGAAAATTTACAAGAGGTCAGAAATTTTGAGAGCTTTCCTGTATCAGCTTACCCCTTTCATTACATTTTTTGATAACCTCTGCAGCAGAGGGACCAAACACAATCTCTAGCTAAAGATGAATTTGAAATTTCATTTTTCACATCCGCTGTAAGGTTCTGAGAATGCAGCCAGGCAAACTATCTCAACACAGTACAAGTGGCAATAGCCCTGATGACTGTACATGTGATTGTGAATGACCTGAGATGCACCTCCTTGGACTACATGAAGACAGACATGGAGGAGCTCTCGGATTACGTAGCCCAGACGAGTATGATCCTAGCCCTGAGCAGCCTTCTACCATCACCCAGAATAATAACACAGTACAAGTGGAAAATGATTGATTTCAACAATTGGCTAAGTTTCTGGTGTCATTCTAAGGGGAATCCAGTATATGTCTGCCTGGGATGACATGATTGACAGACCTAGATGCTTTGCCAGAGATGGCCTCCATCTGTCACCCCTGAGCTTCCGGATACTGTTCCGAGGCTCTTGCCACCCCTATTTTGCCTTTTTCAGGCAGTGTTCCAAACACTAAATTACTACCGTAACAGCTACAAACAAATGCAATCTGAGGGTCATGCTACTCAACGCTAGAAGTCTAAATCTCAAAATGCACTCAATCGATCGAAGCACTCCTTAAAATGGAGAACATCGACATTTGTGCTGTAACAGAGACCTGGTTCAAGGCAGCAGATAGCACCCCTGCACTACCAGGCTATAACTCATTCCATACCTTTCAGCCCCAGAACTTGGACCGAAGCTCCAAAGGCGGTGGTGTTTCCATATTCAAAAAGAATGCGCACACCTCCAGACTGGTAGCCCAATGTGACACATCAGAGATACTTCAGGCGCAGCTAAAATTGGGTAAGACAGCGATTCAGGTAGTAGCCTGCTATAGGTCCCCAACCAAGACTCAAGACTCACACTCCACGTTCCTAAGCAACCTGGAGAACATTAGGATCCACCCTAACACTCTCATACTGGGCGACTTCAATTACCCCTCCATTACCTGAGAAAACTACTCATGTACCAATAGACTTTCCCAACGTTTCCTGGAATTCATTAATTCCAATGCCCTGGACCAGCTCACTCTTACCCCCACTAGAGGTAGCAACATCTTTGACCTGGTCATTACTAACATGGGTGACTTTTGCTCTGTACCAATAGTCAACTCCTCCCTGGTTAAATCTAACCACAAACTAATCACCTTTGAAATCCACATCCCTCCCACCCCCACCACAAAGGTAACCACCATGAAAAACTTCTCCAAAGCTAAGTTTGGGCTCCTAAAAACAGAGGTGGCTAACTTCATGGCACCCATGCAACTGGAGAACAGCTGCATGACCGCCGAATCATACACTAATGCTATGTACGAACAACGTACACAAATGCATGGATCTCACCACAACCAATAGAACCAAGACGCTGTCCTCCAAAAAAAAGAATCCAATCTGGTGGTCCCCTGCCATAAACAAACTCTACAACAGGAGGAGGAAACTGATGAGGAATAAGGTGAAGTCCCAAGACTGGAAAAACTCCCTTATCAGCCTCAACAAAAAGGTGAGATCCCTCATCAAATCCTCTAAAGCAAGATATGAAAACAGAATTACAGCAGATAGTAAAGACAACCACACGGCCTTCCATAATTATGTAAAGAATCTACAGGCAATACCCAGACTTGCTCGGACCGGTTGCACAATGGCACCTCCTATACCGAGCCAACAGATATTGCCAATATACTGGCCGACAGATTCAGTGGCAACTTTACCCCTCTCTCCGCCACCAAAGGACCAATCACAATACCAGTAGATTGCCAGGCACCCAGTATTACTGATGCACAGATTAAAACAGCAATGTCCAAGGCCAAGAATACAGCTTCTACGGGACCTGACAATATCCCTGGCTGTATTCTATATGAACTACAGAGTGAACTGGCACCTCACCTGTGTGCCCTGTTCAATCATAGCCTCACCTCAAGCTTTGTCCCTACGGAATGGTGCACTGCTACAGTCATCCCTCTCCACAAAGGAGGAGCGACTACAGACCCTGGGAACTATCGTCCCATTAGCCTGACAAGTCTGATATGGTAAGCAATGGAGCGCATCATCATGGACCTAATAAACAAAGATATAGGGAACCTCCAAACTCTGGATCCCACACAGTTTGGTTTTGTGAAGGATAGATCATGCCTACTCAACCTGGTCGACTTCTTTGAATCAGTCACCTGAGCTGTGGATGAAGGCAAGGTGGTTCATACAGCCTACAGTGATCTGGCCAAGGCCTTTGATACCACTCTCCACTCAGGAATCATAGAAAAACTCACTAAGCTAAGGATCAACCCCTATATCACTAGATGGGTTGTAAACTGGCTCACAGATAGAACCCACAGTATGAAAGTAGCTGACTCCAAGTCAGACTGTCGACCAGTGACGAGTGGAGTCACACAGGGTTTGGTCCTGGGTCCTCTCCTGTTTGGTATTTACTTCTCTGAAGTCCAGGCCAACATGAAGGGACTCTGGTTGAGAAAGTTCACAGACGATTGCAAGTTGGGAGCCATAATTAACTCCCCAGGTGAAGATTAACATCCTACAGAATGGCCTCACTGAGACCAATGACTGGTATCAGAGACACATGGCCTTAAGCTCAATGCCAAAAAATGTGTCATCCCCTTTGGGAAAAAGCTAGTTCCCATGAATTATCACATCGATGGTAGTCCACTGAACACAGAAGGTATCATAAGAGATCTGGGAACACAGGTTGACAGCAACCTCTCTTTTGACCACCACATTGCCACTGTGGTCAGAAAGTCCTTCTATGTGGCACATCTCATTACTAAGGGTTTTGCATCCAGGAAGAAAGAGGTCATTGTCTCCCTCTACTCTTCCCTCATTAGGCCAATCATTGAGTACAATGACCCATTTGGCATGTACCTCACTAGACACCTACAACTGGAGAAGCAGCAAAAATACCTCACAAAGAGGATCTTAGGCCTTAAACACTTGTCCTATATGGACAGACTCAAAAAAACTCCAACTATTCTCTGTCTCATATCGCCTACTTAGAGGCGATCTCTGCTTGACTTACAAAGTCATGTCTGACCCAGCTCTGTTAGAAATGCTACATCTGAAGAAATCTCAATCCCTCCACACTACACACTCTAGAGACCTCAACCTCATTACCACAATCAACAGAACAAGCAGGAGGGACAGATTCTTAACCCAGAGACTCCCCATACTAGGGATCACCCCAGTGGCGCTACTTGACAGAGGCACTGGGAACTAAGCTCGGGTGGCACGATGCCAGGGTAATCCTATGGGATAGGCTTGTAAAGGCTCCAGGGCCCATAGCCTAGTACACACCTATGAACCTATTATAGTATCTAGAGAGTCATAAAAACACTTTAAACAATGGGTAGTGACCTGAAAAATAGAAGAAACTAAACCACACAAAAGCATATTTTCCTCTCACAAAGGAACTACAGATAAAATATTCCTCATACTCACACAATTAGCCAGAATACACCAACATAAAATTCAAAATTTCAAAAAAATTAAAGTTGCCGAAGCATAAAACACATCCTTCAATGTTGGCAGCACTGGGGACTGGGGGATGGCTATCAGGTAAACCACAGGCTGTGACGCTAATAGGTAAACCACAGGCTGTGACAAACATGTCCTCCAATGTTGGCAGCACTGAGAGTGGGATAAGGTTCTGTAAATTCCCAGTTGTAGTAGTTCATGGTATTTTCTGAGGACCCGAGTAACCTCAGTATTCTTACACTGAAAATCCCGCACATTCTAAAAATAGTGCCAGAGAAAGAGAATCCTTAACAGGTAGATTCAAGTGATGTGCTCTCTTCAGAGTCTGAAACAGAATTCTGAGGAGAGAAACCTGTATCTGTCCCATTACATTCCTCTACAGATTCAATTTCATGAATCTCTTCAGGAAGAGAGGGAATCCCTTTTGCTCTTACCAGAAGCCATCTGAAAAGAAGGGTTAAGTGCTTGTAAAAGATCCTGTGTCAGAATTAATAAAGTACGCCTGCCCAGAGAAACTGAAGCAGGAGTATATAGGTTTAGTTTCCTGTTTCTTTTGAGAGGACATTTAGGGCAAATAGGATTTTAATGGCAGTAACAACTTCCCCAGGATGGCATAACTTTCTGGTTATGGAAGGGCACCTTCCTTGTCACTTCGCCTAACACTGACAAAAGTGACTGCCTTTTGCTCAGTACAGGAAAACCTATAGCCAGAGGATGTGGTTAACCCCTGGTCCTTACTGGCTGCGTGGCCAACACCTAAGGAATCCAGAGAAAAAGTTGAGTGGTTTGAAGAACCAGCTTTGGCCACAGCAAAGTCACCCACTTGCAGATGAAGCAAACTGCTAGCCTGCTGCAGTGGAAAAGGCTGTTTAGTTGCTCAATGAACAAGCTGAAAACTGTTCTCCTTTCCCAGGGAAACTAAGCAGCAGAAACCAGGAAAATTTCAAATGTAGAACAAAGTCACTTTTCCCAATGAAAAAAAAAGAAAAATCCCTCTAATACACTTTACCAGCCCCCAAAAAGTACAGTTGTGTACACTTACCATAAATGTAGATGTTCAAGTGTAATCACTGCTGCAGTATTAACCACTGGGTTATCCATGCGGTGGTATCCCTTACTCGGTCCGAATACCAGAGTCAAGGTTTTGTGCGTTGGCTGCTGTCGCTTATTGGGTAACGTCAGGTCATCCGAGCTATAGAAGACAGCAGAGGATGCCATTACATTAGTTTTTCTTGCCTTAACCAACCAAATAAGTCCAATTTTAATAATTATAAGTAGTCCTGGGGTCAGACACCCTCACAGAAATATGCGTCTCTGTAAGGACAGCAGATATCATGGGGAAGGAGGGAGGGAAAGCATGACTTCAGCAGTGAACACACTCGAACATCTACATTTATGGTGAGTGTACATAACTGTACTATGTTCTTCATGTTTCACTGCTGTACACAACTGTACTATGTTCGTGTTTCAATGCTGCATCCTAACCACTGGGAAGATTCCCAAAGCTGAGGAGAAGGGTAGAAGGCTAACAGAAACTTAAGATTGGGTGAGCATGCCCTGCAGAATTGCAGAGGTAAACCCAGCCCTATCTTTTGAGAATAGGTTCAGAAGGTAATGTTTGGTGAAGGTGTGGACTGAAGTCCATATGGCAGCTTCCAGGATGTCCTTGATGGGTACCTCTCCAAGGAAGTAGGAGGTTGCCCTAGTGGAATGGGTTCTGATGGTCCTAGGGGGTGGTTTTCCATGCAAGGAGTAGCAAAAATGTACACAGTGCGCTATACATTTGGAAATGGTCTGTTTGGATATTGTTTTCCCCCTGTGCTCCTGTTTTAAAGCTGACCATGAGCTGGTCAGTTTTCCTGAATGCCTTTGTACGATCCAGATAAAATCTCAGTTGCCTGTGCACATCCAAATAATGCAGCATCCTTTCCCCCTTATTTTGAGAGTTAGGGAAGAAGGTTGGCAAGTGGATGTCCTGGTTGAGGGTAACATCCGAAACCACCTTTGCCATGAAGGAGGGATTGGTTCTCAGGGAGACCCTGCCTGCATGGAAGATGATAAATGGTTCAATGGCGATTGAAGCTCTGACACTCTCCTGGCTGAAGTAATTGCCAGGAGAAAGAGCCTTCCAAGAGAGGTACTTCAGTTCTGAGGATGCTGCAGGCTCGAAGGGAGGCAAAGTAATCTTTTCTAAAACATAGTTCAGGTCCTAGGCTGGGGTGGGCTGTCTTCTGGGAAGCCTGATATTAGAGGAACCTCTAAGGAATTGATTGAAAAGAGGGTGGGAGAACAATGCCTGTTCTGTATCAAAGTGTGCCGAGATGGCAGAGGCATGGATCTTTATGGAGGAGAAGGAGTGACCCTTATTAAGAAGCTCAGCAAGATAATCCAGAATAAGAGGAATGGAGGGCAGATGTATGTCTGCCCCCCTGGATTGGGTCCAGGAGAAGAATCTTTTCCATTTTCCAGCGTAAGATTTTCTGGTGCTGGGCCTTCTGGCTTCTGTGATGATGTCAAGAACTTGCTTGCTTGAAATAGATTCCTTGTTAGTTATGGTATAATAAGCCATGCTGAGAATTTGAGGGTGTGAAGGTCTGGGTGCAGCATTGTCCCCCCCCCCCCCAGGATAGCAGATGAGGCATCAGAGGTAGCTGCCAGGGGGGCTGGTGAGATAGGCTGCGCAGCAGTGGGTACCAATGCTGTTTGGACCAATCTGGGGCAATGAGTACTGCTCTTGGTTCTTCCTCCCTTATCCTGATTAGTACTTTTGGAATGAGAGGTAGAGGTGGGACTGCATACACAAAGAGGGTATTCCAAGGGAAGGTCAGGGCATCGACCTTCCAGGCCAGGTGATGGTACTCCCTGGTGCAGAATGTCTGTACTTGGTGGTTTGCTAGGGTGTTGTTGATGCCCGGTAGGTAATGGGCTGCAAGATGTAGTCCCATGGATGAGGCTGTTAGCCACAGGTTCATGGCTAGTCTGCACAGGGAGTAAGATTGAGTCCCTCCCTGTTTGTTGATGTACCACGACTGTGGTGTTGTCTGTTTTTAAGAGGAGAACCCCTGGTTTGGGGTAGGGTTTGAAGGATGTCAGAATTTTGCACTGCTATCATTTCCTTCTGGTTGATGTGCAAGGGTAGTATTTGTGCGTCCCAGAGACCTTGGGCACATCTGCCTTCTACGTGTGCACCCCAGGCTATGCCCAAAGCATCTGTAGTTATGGTTCTTTCTGATAGAGAGTGAATGGAAGTCCCTTGTTCAGAGCACAGGCCTGGGCCCACCAGAGTAACTAGGATCCTATGCAAGGGATCACCGGCAGGGAGGTGTCCAGACGTTGCGAGTGTTGGCACCATAGGTTCGGTACCACTAAATTTTCCTCATGTGCAGTCTGGCCAGAGGCACCAGGAGGATGCAAGAGGCCATGTACCCTAGAGCTTGCAGAAATTTCCTGGCAGAATGTTGGGTTTGGGAGGCCAGAGTAGTGAAGTATTTTGGTAGGAAACTTACTTTTTCTGGGGAAAGAAAGGCCATTTGCTGTTGTGTGTCCAGGAAGGCTCCCAGAAAAAAAGATTTCCCTGGTAGGAGATTGTTTTGATTTCCTTTTGTTGCTAGTAAACCCCAGAGAGGTGAGTAGGGTTTTTACAAATGGGAGGTGCTGCAGGAGCAGTTCCTTGCAGTCTGCCTGGATGAGACTTTTGTTGCTAGTAAACCCCAGAGAGGGGAGTAGGGTTTTTACAAATGGGAGGTGCTGCAGGAGCAGTTCCTTGCAGTCTGCCTGGATGAGACTTTTGTTGCTAGTAAACCCCAGAGAGGGGAGTAGGGTTTTTACAAATGGGAGGTGCTGCAGGAGCAGTTCCTTGCAGTCTGCCTGGATGACACAGTCGCCCAGGTAAGGGTAAATCTGTACATTGTTTTGCCTGCAAAAGGCAATGGCAGGAGCTAGACATTTGGTGAATACACTGGGAGCAGTAGATAAGCCAAAGGGCAAAGCAGGGATTTGAAAGTGTAATGATCCTGCTCTGAAGAGCAGGAATTTTCTGCATGATTCCCTTATTGGGATGTGCAGGTACATCCTTTAGTTCTAAGATGACCATCCAAGCTTTGTTTGATAGCATTGGTAGGAGCTGTTGTAAGGTAAGCATTTTGAGTTTTGGGATTACCAGGAAGGTATTGAGAAAGGATAGGTCCAGGATGGGGCACCAAGTCCCCTATTTCCTGGGAACACGGAATAGTGTGGAAAAGAATAATTTTGTAATTTGTTCTGGTGGTACAGATTCTACTGCCCCAAGAGGTATTAGGTTTTGCACTTGTAGTTCTTCTCCCCACTGGTTTGGGGGTAGGTCTGTGTACCCTGTTAGTGGTGGTAGTTCTTGGAAACTGAATTACTGCCCCTGAGCAATGATTTTTAAGACCCTTAGATCTTTTGTTATAGAATTTCAATTTTCTCTGCATAGAGATAGCCTTCCTCCTAGCATTTGGTGTGGTGGAGGCAGGCAGAATTGAGATAGGTAGTCATTGAGAGTTTTTTCCATACAGGGTTGCTTTTGACTTCCCTGCTCTAGTGTTTGAGGCGGGCCGCTGTTTAGTTCTTTGCTGGCCCTGAGTTTGAGACCTGGTGGGTCTCTCCCTGTTTTGTGCAGAAAAGGACCAGTGTTTAGAGGGAAAATTTCTGCTGAACCTAGGAGGCTGCACTTGAAGAAAATCTTTTAACAGTCTGCATTGATTTTACTTTGTCTTCCATCTTTTTAAGTACCCCTTCAGTTTTCTGTCCGTACAAGCGGTCTTTAAGTGGTGCATCCATGATTTTAACTTTGACATGATCAGGGAGAGGTTGTTCCTTCAGCCATGCATGTCGTCTGATAACAGATCCTGTCATTGCTGCCCTGCTAGAAGCTTCTAGGGCGTCAAATCCACAGTGCAAGGAGTGCTTAGCCACCTGAGCTGAAGAGTGCAATAATTCTGCTATCGCTTTATTGCAGGCAAAATCTGGTAAAGCAGAAATTTACTGTTTCAAAAGTTCCAAAGTGTGCTGTTGATATTTTAACATATGGAACTGACAGTTGACAGCCCTTATACTTACAGTTGCAGAGGTATATACTTTTTTTACCCCATTTGTCTAGGGCCCTGGATTCTTGTCTGAGGGAGTGGGATTCTTTGCAGAGGTAGCCTTAACTCCCTTAGGTCCCTGAGTAATCACCTCTGGATCTGCTATAGGATTTCTGTTGAGGCATTTATTTGAATCAGGTAACCCTGTAGTACCGGTCAGGTTTTCTGGGGGCAGGTGGAAGGGTGTCGGGGTAAGGCTGGATTCTTGGTAAATATCATTTACCACCTCCAAGATGGGTGGGATGGCCAGAGACGTATGCTGGGGTAGGTCCAGAAACTCTCTTAGTCTTGGATTGAGGGAAATCCATTGATTCCCATTGGAAGTGTTCCCTGAGGGTGTGGTGAGTTTCCCCCAGAGGAAAAGTCCTCCAGACGTGATGCAGAAGGAAATGATTCTTCTGCATCTGAGTCTTCATAGGCAGTAAGAGGATTTTCCTCTTCAAAAACAGAGGAGTCAGATCCTTCTGAGTCTAAATCCAATTGGATGTCTGGAGAAGGTTCCCTTCTCCTTTAGGCTGGAGTGGCCCGATTACCCTGGAAAAAAGTGAGGAGATCCTCTGCCATTTTAAGCATTCTAGTTTGAGGAGGGGGAGGAGTAGTGGAATGGAGACTTTTTGCTGTTTTCCTAGGATTAGCTCAAAGTCTGGCCTGAAGAGCATCTCTCAGTGCAATCGGTGTGTTAATCGGAAGAGAGGGCGAAGGCCTCGAAGTGAAATCCAAAGTGCGAGCGGTGTCCTCGGAAGCCGGTGCCTGCTTAGCGGCTCCGGACACAACCGAGGCAGAGACCGTCGAAGGCACATTAGACAATGCAGACATCTGCAGCATACAGGACTTGAAAAGGGTCTCAGTAGAGGCCTGCGAAGTAACTGAGTCGGGCATCAGGAGTTGCAAAAGCGCTTCACTGAATTCCGAAGAAGTGACAACCCATTTAGCAGTGGTGTCGTCGGAAGGCTTGGCCTTATGTGGTCTGTCTCTATCCTTATCTTTACGTTTTTTCAGAAGATTTGCGGTTTGCTGACTGATGGATGCTACATTGGTAATTGGAGACTGAAGACGAAAAAAACTGGCTACAAACAAAGCTCTACGACGAATAGTTCTAGCATTAAAGAGGCCACAGAATCGACAGTGGGGTACGTTGTGATCGGGACCCAAGCAAGTGAAGCCATAAGAATGGAAGTTTTGGGTGTGGTATTTGCTTTCCACAAGCGAGACAATTATTGACATTTTGGGACATCGGTTAGTGCAAGAAAAAGGACAGATCCCCAATGGGGTACTTAGATTTAGACGTTTTCAGCTGAAGTTTGAAATCTGGAAACGGCTGACCAGCACTGTTGTGAATTGCTTCTGCTACGGGCTCCATGGCAAGAAAGACTGAGGTAATGGCATAGCCTGCTCTCTTTCATAGCTCAGATGACCTGACGTCACTCAGCAAGTCAAAAACACTCACGACAAACCAGAGAAATGAAAAATCATCCAAAACCCGTTAAAATAGAAACTGTCCAGTTGTTCTCAGATTCTTACAAAATAGTAGAGCCAATAAATCTGTCCTAAAACCTGAAAAAATATATATATACGTAAATTATTATACTATACATAAACTAAAAGATCCAAACTATAAGTCTGTCATTGCAAACCTGAAAACGTTTGCATACACCATAAGTATATAAAAATGAAAATGAAACCTACAACTCAATACACAAGTAAGGTCTCATCTTTTCAAACTTTTTAATTTAAGTACACAAGTTATAGACAATGCACCATTCAAACCAGGGTAGTGACAAGCATCTAGTTTCAGCTGCCTTACCAATTTCTTCATCTCTAACTTCAGGGATTCTGGTCCCCCCCTCTTTTCCGATACTATCTGATCTATAACGGAAACAAATTCATGATGGGGGTTTTCCTCGATATATTTGGCTAGGGTGTTCTCCATTTTCTCTTTCCTAATAGCATATAAATGTTCGTGCATGCGTTCCTGCAGCTTCCTATCAGTTTTCTTTCCTAATAGCATATAAATGTTCGTACATGCGTTCCTGCACTTTCCTATCAGTTTTCTTTCCTGATAGCATATAAATGTTCGTACATGCATTCCTGCAGTTTCCTATCAGTTTTCTTTCCTGATAGCATATAAATGTTCGTACATGCGTTCCTGCAGCTTCCTATCAGTTTTCTTTCCTGATAGCATATAAATGTTCGTACATGCGTTCCTGCAGCTTCCTATCAGTTTTCTTTCCTAATAGCATATAAATGTTCGTACATGAGTTCCTGCAGCTTCCTATCAGTTTTCTTTCCTAATAGCATATAAATGTTCGTACATGCGTTCCTGCAGTTTCCCATCAGTTTTCTTTCCTAATAGCATATAAATGTTTGTACATGCGTTCCTGCACTTTCCTAATAGCATATAAATGTTCGTACATGCATTCCTGCACTTTCCTATCAGTTTTCTTTCCTAATAGCATATAAATGTTCATACATGCGTTCCTGCAGCTTCCTATCAGTTTTTGCTATATAGAAAACTGGGCAATGTACACACCTGGCCAAATAGACAACTTGTGAACTAGCACAGTTAAATCTACCCTGGATGCCATACTTAATACATCTGACTACAAAAAATGCACATGTTTCGATAAACCTACAGTACCTGCACATGTTACATTTGTACATACCTAATCTGACATTTGAAACCCTCAATCTCATTTCAAGTAAACTTTTAAGGTTCAAACCCCTTTTAAAAACTGCCTTAGGGGGGTTCAATCAACTTTTTTTGAGCTAGGCCATCTTGAGTCACTAAACCCCAATTTTTCTGGATAATAGAAACAATGTCTTTCGCATCCAGACTATATGCTAGAATGAAACTACAAGGATGGACTACTCTGGACCCCTGACCAGGTATAGTTACCGCTTGTCTGATGGTGGTCTGATTGAGAAAAGGCAAGTAAAAACCTCTCGCCCTCTTATTACATACTTACATACAGAGGTCTACAATTAACCCCTCTGGGTAACCTCTGTTTAAGAAAAGACTGGTCATGAACTCACATTCCTCCAGAAAGTCACTATCCTTGGTCACCATCCTGGCCGCCCTTACCAGTTGACCTTTGATAATAGACCTTTTTCTGTTGGAAAGGATGGCTACTTCCAAAATGTAACTAGCTATTGGAGAAGGTTTCTTTGCGATGGATCTTAGCTATATAACAATCGTGAACTCCATCTTTTACCAGGTCCACATCTAAATATGCTATCCGATCAGTAGCAAAACAAGAAGTGAACTTAAGGAAATCAGTGGATGAATTGAAAAATTCCAGGAGGGATTTTGCAACCCCTTAGTCACCCTTAAAGATGATAAATATATCATCTAAAAAACTAATGTACATCACTACCTTGTCTTTGATGAAGGGGATGGTCAACACATACTACCTTTTCCCAATAAGCCATTACTAAATTTGCCACACTGGCACCGCATGGGGATCGCGTAGGTACCCTAATCAATTGTAGAAAGTACCTTTTATTAAATGTTACATAGTTGCAAGATAAAATTATGTCTAATAATTCACTAACTATGTGGGTCTCCTTAATAGGGGCTTGTTTGATGTTCATCATGGCCGGAATCCATCCCAAGGCCACGGCATGTGGGATAGAGGAATACAAATAATTCACGTCGATAGTCAAAAAATGACTGTTAGCACTGTATGGTATTATGTTAACACTAGCCAAAAAGGACCAAGAGTCCTTCGAAATTTGTGGTTCACTTGCCACACATTTCTTCAAGATTGAATCTATTACTTTGGCACCAGCACAGGTTATACTACCCCTAGCACTAATCAGTGGACGCATAAGAGGATGTTATATTTTTATGGATTTTAGGAGAACTGAATATAATGGGAATCCTTGGGGCTGGTGTAGATATAAAATTTAATACTTCTAAATCTATCACTTTGTTAATGAACACGTCATCAAAATAAGTAGATACCTGGGACAGACCTACATTCAATTCATTCCTGGATACTTCCTTAAATGTTTCAGAAGCCAAGATGTCTTCCATTCTTCTGTTATAGTCATCCACGTTCATAACTACCAGCCCTCCTCCTTTGTCAGGTTGCATCACCCAGACAGCGGAGTCGCACAAAAGATCTAATGAAGACCTTTCCTCCTTACTAATGTTGAATTTAGATGGCTGTTTGGACATCAGCAGATAGCGAATATCAAAATCACAAATCTGCTCAAAAATATCCAGAGAGTGTTGCAAAGGGGGGTTGTAAGTACTAGGTATATAAAAATCACCTTTTCCCTTGTTAAATCTCCCATTAATAGCTGTAAATTTTGTTTTCTCACAGTTTCAAGTCCTTCAATGTTCGGGCCAAATGTGCCCTCTTAGAAGGTACGAAGGAAAGACCTTTCGCAATAAGTCCACTAGAGTTTCAATAAAGACAAAGTCAGAAAAATCGTACATCTTAAAGTCCTGAACTGTATTCATTATGATGATAAATGAACTCCGGGGAGGTTGAGCAGCTGTAAACTGGACTAATTCCTCCTGTTCCTGGATTTCCGTCCTTGGGACTGCAGTTGAGACTAGGCTGAGTTCCGAAAATTTGAACTCTCTGCCTCTACTGAATGGTTATTGGACCTATTCTGAGATGCCAAACGTTCACTAAGTTGGATCTGATCTGGTTGATCGTTGGCATCCTCGGATAAATACTCCGATCCATGAGTATTCAAACTCGATCCCTGGCCTTTGTTACTAGTTGGATCAATTTGACGTGTTGTAGAAGCCAAATAATTCCCTTAAGCCACTCCATCCTGGTATGCTTTTACATCCCTATGTAATTTCTTGATCTTACTCGCTGTAATTTTAGATGTGTGTTGGTCAATGCTAGTGCACGATCGCTCATAGTCATACCTATTCCTTAAAAATGATGTTGGTCAGTACTAGTGAACGATCATTCATCGTCATACCTATTCCTTAAAAATGATGTTGGTCAGTACTAGTGAATGATCGTTCATCGTCATACCTATTCCTTAAAAATGTTGGTCAATACTAGTGAACAATCATTCATAGTCATACCTATTCCTTAAAAATGAGGGTCGTTTTTGATCTCCTCGTCCAGCTTATTAATATCTATAATCAGTTCATCAGCAGCCAATTGGTAATGTCTGCATATTAGTTTGAGCAGTTAGAACCCATGTGCAGCCAATTGGTAATGTCTACATATTAGTTTGAGGAGTTCGAACCCATGTGCAGCCAATTGGTAATGTTTGCATATTAGTTTGAGGAGTTCGAACTCATGTGCAGCCAATTGGTAATGTTTGCATATTAATGTGAGGAGTTCAAACCCATGTCTATCAAAAAGCTGGATTAGATCCAAGTGGAAGGCAGAAGTAGGGTATTGCCAGGATCTAAGGTCTGACAACAAAATAAATAAATAATTAAATAAATACATTCCTTGAATGAGAATAAGGAATGTGTTACACATCCTGTACGGCTGCTTCTGCCCGTTCATAGATTACAGCTGCAGCGGCTATGCTTGTCAGCCAAATTGCACTATGGCAAAGTGCTGATGCAGCCATTTGGTTTCGGCGATGCAGCTCGCAGGGAAATATTGCACATTCAAACCTTTTTCCATTCGGCGTTGGCAAGTCTTGCAAACTGCCTTTCACACAACTGCTGTTCGCCTGTGTGTAACACACAACTAAAGGTAAACCATAGCAGATAACATTGTTAGAGATATTTTTTGTATTGTATCTCTCATATCATCCATGCTATTTGAGAAGTAAAGTAGAACAGTACCTGAAGCTGCAACAGTAGTTTGTGTGATTTGTTATAAAAAGTAATTTATTGGTTACTGCTCAGAGTTTGGTGCTGTATCAGTGTATATTATGCAAGTTTCTGTGGGCAACAGACTGTGACAACTAGACTTTGATTTCAGCAGAATCCAGCCAGCAAGACCTTAGTGTCTTAAGATGACTTCGGATCCATCACAGTAACAGCACCCTGATTAGCACCTTTAAAATTAATTTTTCACCTCTATCTCCCATGCTGATGTAATTCAGTATGCAGATGATTCAACAGTAGTCTGCTCAGCCAACTCTTATTTCTGAACTATAACTTAAAACACAAACTGCTTTTCTCCACAACGGAATCCTGACTGTTCAATAACCACTTAGCTCTGAATCCAAACAAAATTAAAACCATGCTTTTCACTCCATCTAAGTCCACAATAATCCACAAAGATGCTTTCAAAATCTACAGCCAAACTAAATCCATGACAGAAATTGTCCCATACTCTAAACGTCTTGGAGTAGTCATTGACGAACAACTAAAACTTGATATCCACATACAACAAAGTATAAAATAAAACCCATCAAAAATTAGGATTTCTTTTACAGACACAATTAATACCTAATGCCATACCTTCTCCCCTCTCTCATGTACGACTCCCCCATACTTACTATTTATTTTACATTTGTTGACCGGGAGTGTCCGACTGAACTAAAGCCCTTTTTCAGCGGAGGCCCGGGGAGAAAAGCACCAATATAGAAAGCAATTTAATAACAGTTTTTACACTTATAGCAATACACAAAAGATTACCATTCTGGTAAAGTAGATGGCAAGATTAAACAATACAAATCAAAAAAGATAAAAAGTGTAACACATAGGAAGTTAATTGTTTTAGTTTCAGTAGGATAGGTTATCTAGCAATACTAAACGGGGTACAGACAATACTTCCGGAGAATTTCTTAGGAAGTAAAGGGAGTGAAAGGTATGTTACGTGGTGAGTAATTGCTGTATATTTCAGAGTGAGCTGGTTGTGGTCAAGGTGGGTGTGAACAGTGTTTTTTTTAAAGTAGTCTTTGGTAGCTAATTTAAATTGTTTGGGGTGAGTAAGGTTCCTTATTTCTAGTGGGAGTTTGTCCCATGCAATAGAGGAATGATAGCTATACAGATTGCAGCCTGCCTTGGAATTGGGTTTATGAACCTTTAACAGATCTTGGGTTGCACTTCGGAGATGCCTGGTAGGGCAATAGTTAGAGATGAGAGGTGAAAGAGCAGAGCAGAAGTTCTAGCCAGTTTAGGTATTTTAGGGCGAGAGTGATGAGATTTATATGCTTGTTGAGCAGCAAATCTTGCTATCTTGTGATGGGTTGACTCCAGTTTGGTAAGTAGGGATGTATTTAGATTAGTGAGTATTTGGGAACAGTAAGTTAAACATGGCAGAAGGTACGCATGAGTAAGAGTAATTCTAGCTTCTGCTGTGAGGAATTTGTTGTTCCTGTACACGCGTCCTAGCTTTTGATGTTTTTTTTTGATACAGTTGTAAATGTGTAAATCAAATTTTCATTGATAGTCAATAGTAATGCCAAGTAGTTTTGTGCTTGATTCAACTTTTATGGGAGTATTGTTTAGGGACATTATGGAAAATGATGTTTTGATGTGGTTACTAGTTTTAGGGAGCAAAAGTAGCAATTTTGTTTTTATAGAGTTAAGAGTGAGCTGGTTATTTGTGAGCCGTGCTTCAACTGCGTTAAAGGAAGCCGCGGTAGTTGGAAGGAGTTCCGAAGGTGAATTTGCAATAGTGATGACTGTAGAGTCATCTGCATACTGGACTATTTTTGACTGAGGACAAGAGGAGTAAAGTGTATTGGTGAAAATATTAGAGTAGTGGTCCAAGAATGGATCCTTGAGGGACACCTGTACTAACAGGAAGGGAGGGTAGATAGTACACTGTCCCATCTCACAGACTGCAGTCTGTCAGAGAGATAGCTAGAGAACCATGCAACTCTATCTGGGAGAAGTTAAGGTTAATAAGTTTAAGTAGCAGAGAGTGAGAGATGGTGTCGAAAGCTTTTGAGGTGAAGAACTAGGCAAGATATGAGTTTATGATTGTCTTTGGCTTGGGTAATGGTATTTAGAAAGGATATTAGAGCTGTGGTGATACTATGCTTGGGGCAAAAGCCATGCAGTGTGGGAGTGCGCAAGTTTTCCTGTAAGAGGTAGTGCATAACTTGCTTGTGTCCGCATTTTTCTAAGACTTTAGAGACAGGTGAGAGGATAGCAACTGGTCTGAAGTTAGCAATTTCTATGGAGTTACCTCCTTTATGAATAGGAAGAGTGTAAAATTGTTTCCAGACAGATGGAACTGTTGATTCAGAGATTGAGCGATTTATTAGGATAGATACAGGGATAGCAAGGGAGTGTGCAGCAGTATGGAGAAAATATGAAGGGATGTTGTCTGCAGATACAGAGCATGTTTGAGTTGAGAGAGTAGAGTTTTGATATAGTAAGTGGAGACAGGTTTGAGTGAGAAGGGGTTTAATGAATTGCTAGTTGAGGGGGGTTTCAGGGGGGTTGGGTCTGTTACTGTCTGGAGGCTGGGGTCAAACAGTTTGAAAATTGTTTCTATAAAGTACGTATTGAAGATATTGGTAGTGTCTTCTGGTGACTTGTCAGGACAGGGATTAGGTGATGTAGGAGCACCAGGGTGTATTAAGTGGTTTAATACATTCCAGAATTTTTTGGGATTAGACTTAAAAGTAGTTTGGGGGGGGGGGGTTATAATAGAAATATTTTTTGTCTTTATTGATGAGTTTTTTAATTTGGTTTCTTAGTTCTTTGTACTTTTGTAAGTTAGTTAGGCATTTGGTTTGTACCCATATATTCCAAGCTATATCCCTAGTTTTCATCAGGGTACAGGTGGTTTTAGATAGCCAGGGAGAAAGATTTGTTTTTACACAAACTTTCCTGGGTGGAGCTAGAGAATTTAGAATGCTAAGGAAAATTGAGTTGAAGGTTTCTACTGCTTCGTCTAGTGTAAGCTGTGTTAAGCAGTTCCAGTCAAACAGCATCTGGGCTAAAGTTGGAGAGTTTGTGGCAGGTGATATTCCGGTGTGGCTTTGGGTGGTACATCTGAGTACCTTTATAGGCGAGTGACCACTCAGGGAGTCTGGTAGTGTTTCTGGATTATGGTATTTACAGGGATTAGAGACTATTCCCAGTCTATCAGGGAGCTAGGAGAATGTGAGTTTAGTGTGGGTTGGTTGGGAGATTAGTTGTGTAAATCCGTTGAGATTAATATGATGTGGCGAGTGTGAATTATTGAGGTTCAGCCAATTAATGTTAACATCCCCTAGAAGGATGGTTTTATTAGGGATGTTTTGGGACAGATATGAGAGTATATTTTCCAGCAGGGGAATGTTGTCCCCTGGTGGAATACATATGGCTGCTACTGTAATGGTAGTGTAGTTGCGGAGTTTGAGATTTGCTAACAGTATTTCTGCAGGTGCAGGAGAGGGAATTGCTTGCCTAGGATGGGAGAGGGTGAGGTTATTTGAATATATTATAGCAATACCACCACCTTTTTTCTTTAGGTGGTCTTGGCGAAGTATGTTATACACAGGGGGAAAATGTCAATATATTGATGTTGGGGTTTAAGCCAGGTTTCAGTGAGAGATAACATCTGGGGTATAAGATACCCATGCATGAAAGTGATTTAGTTTGATAAGGATACTTCGAGTGTTGATAGAGTAGAGAGAGACTTGTTTGTTTGATAAGGATGACTGACTAGGGTTGGGAGAGGTTTTTAGTGAAATGGAGGGGTTTGTAGTTGGACCAGGATTACGGTTCATGTCACCTGCTAGGAGTAAGGTATTTGGGAAGTAGTAAGGTTTTACCTTCAGAGGGTAGTTGTTGAGGAATTTAGTCTTATTCTTTGGTGTAATTGGGTTGGAGGGAGTGGTATACCCATTGGAAGGATAGCTGCAGTGATGGCTATGGGTTGCAGAGGGTAAGAGAAGATGTGTATGTGGGTATTGGTGGGGGCAGTATGGCTAGGGCTCAAGAGGTTGGGAGGAGATGCAATGGTGAGTAGGAGGAGCAGAGGAGGTATAAGTAAGACAGAAATGAATGGGAGCGGCATATTTTGAAGGAAAAAAGGTGGAGTAGTTGACAGATGATATCCTGATGGAATGAATGAGATAGGATTGACAGTAAAGGAAGAGGTAGTAGGCAGTAGTGAGCTGAGAAGTATATAAGTAGGTATACATAGTGATAAGACATAGTGACCTTAAGTTAAGACTAGTTTGTGTAATTCTACTAAGTAAGGAAGTGGAGGAGTTGAAAGATGGGTGGAGATTTTTGGTTAGGTATAAAGGAAATTATATGGGGGGTGGGTGGAAGGGGAGTGAAGTGAGCCCAAGTGGGGCAACCCCAGTAAGGAAGGATTTAGTAGAAACAATCAGCTAAGCATGAGACTTAATGAGGGGAACTCTGCAAGTCAGTTTACCACGTTTTACAATAGAGGCTTGCATTTAATATTCCCGTTTTCTGGGGGTCTCAGGAGGGAGTGGGAAGGGGTTACTATAGTAGAGTGTGTGCCAGTTACAGTGCCTTTTTAGTCAGAGTGCAATTCTTGCACTGTGAATGGGGGGGGGGGGGTACATTTGGTTCAGTAAGGAAACTGAAGACGGCCAAGAGTTTGCGATAGTGCGCTCACCTCACTTGTCGAGGTGTACAGGGCTCTTAAAGTTTATTTTAATGTAGTTTAGGCTAGAAAATACCTAATTAATGACAGTTACATACTTTGTTACATATTCTTCCTAAGGCTAACAGTTTATTGCCGTTCACTGGTGGATCGCACTTGTTAATCCCTTTTCCTGCCTCGGTTACGGCTTACTTTGCAGCCTCCCTAAAAGCCAAGATGGAAGCCTGCTAACAAAATATTCAAATTTGCAACAAATTCCAAATACTCCCTCCCACCACTGCAAGGCACTTCAAACTCTAAATTGGCTGGAACTACCAAACTACCACAACTCACCCCCTACCTCCCTAACATGCCCCTTAGATCAGAGAACACAAATTTACTCCAAGTTCACAAGCCTAAATGACCTCCTGGACAACTTATCTTCTCTTTCTCCCTTGCCAAAAAAATATGCTCTCCCATTCTCTCTCAGATCAACTCTTAATCCCATCAATTTTAAATCCTCTCTTTACTCATACCTCTCCACTACCTGGAACTGTCCTTGCTCATAATCCTATACTAACCTCCCTATAAAACCTTTTAACTCTATCCTTTACTAGCCTATTAATTCTATATGTGTATGTGTGTGTTTAAGTAGGTATACATAGGAAAGCTGTATGCTTATCTATAAATCTTGTTTAGTAATTTGCCAGGTATGATACTACCTTACAATGTGTTGAGAGATCATACAAAGACTGATCCAATTTTGCAAAAGCTCAACCACTTCATCAATGTAGGATGGTCGTCAAAGCAATCCTGTGTACCGCCAGAAGTACAATGTGTTAATACCCAATATTGTCAATTGTATTACTATACTTTTCAATTCTACTGTTTTTGTACTATGCTATTTCTATTTTACTGTGGAGCTTTTCTCCCCAGGTCTCCATAGAAAACGGGCTCATTATGGCCCAGTGGACTTCCCCAGTTAAACTGCACAAATAAATAAATAAATAAATAAATAAACTGACCATTAACCTCTAGTCACTATTTTAAAAAGCCTATGCATTCTGCTCCAGCAAGACTACAAACAACAATGCACAAATTACAAAAATATAATTTCAAAATGGTCTATACAAGGGGTAAAATTCTTCATCTGGCTGATACTTTATCCAGATCGTCCAGAAATACTGCTGAACAGCTAAATACAGAGAATTTTGACTCTGATGTTATGGAAGTGCATAATTTTTCTGCCAAGAGACTTAAGCCGAGAGATCATACAAAGACTGATCCAATTTTGCAAAAGCTCAACCACTTCATCAATGTAGGATGGTCGTCAAAGCAATCCTGTGTACTGCCAGAAGTACAACCTTACTTTCCATACAGAGATGAGATGCTGATGGAAGATGGCATCATTTTCAAAAGTCCAAAAGTTATTGTTCCTACCTCCTTACAATGTGAATACATTCAGATTTTACATTGTGGCCACCCAGGTTCCAATTCTACTAAAAGAAGGGCTTGAGGACTAGTATGTTGGCCTTCTCTAGCTAAAGACATTGATAAAGTACTTTCTTCTTGCTCAGTGTGCAACAGTACTAAGCTGCATTTGCAAAGAAAGACTTCAGCTAAGCCAAATTCCTGAACTGCCTTGGTCAACAGTAGCAGCTGACATATGTTTAGTGGAACGGTCAACATTACTTAGTGTGGTAGATTCTTATTCGAACTGGTTTGAGATCGATTTGCTACCTAACCTAACGTCCGATGCGGTTATTACTACAATGGAACGTCATTGTAGTCCACACAAAGTTATTTCTGACAAGGGTTCTCAGTTTATCAGTCAATTGTTTCAGAGATTTGCTAAAGAGTGGGACTTTATCCATGTTACTAGCAGTCCTGAATATCCACAGTCAAACAGCCGTGCAGAACACGCAGTACAGAGTGCAAAGCATGACAATACAGATATCTTCTTGAATTTACTCAATCTCAGAAATATACCCCATGACAATCTACTTGGCTCGCCTGTTCACACACTTCTATCTGGGCAAACCAGAACAACCTTGCCTATCCATTCTAGTTTGTTGGTGCCTAATGCTAAAAACAGAGCAATCAAACCCCAACTTTTAAAGAAGCGCTCTTCTCAGACGTCCAGCTATGATAAAACACGCAGATTTCTTTGTCTATTGAAAGGAGAGACAGTGAGGATGTAAGTGGTGAAAGGATTTGATTGAATTGGTCAGTGAGAGGTATATGTACTGAGCAGAGATCTTACTTAGTGGAATCTGAGGGTATAGAGTACAGGAGAAACTGCAGACATCATCTTCCTGTATCAGAAATGATATTGCAGCATCATACCTGTAACACAGACTCTAGATCTCAGAGCAGCCCTGACGATGTTCATACCGAAGAACACGTTGCAGTATTCATTCCCATTCCTGATGCTGTCCCAGATGTCTCCAAAGTTGAACATTCCCTGAAAACGGTCCCCGTTGCTAGATCCAATTCTGACTTTTACATTACACTGTCAAGTTGTATTTCAAGACCTGGTGCAAAATACACAGCAACTTGGATATAATTGTTTTAGATCAGTCTGATTTTGTATGACTGCATTTCAAAGAATTAGTTCTGTATAATTGCATGTCAAAAGATCATTTCTGTAAACTGCATGTCATTGACGACTGTCATTTCGTATAAGGACTACTTCTCAAAGAGGTAGGATGTAGATCAGAGTGTGTGTATGTACCTTTAAGAAGCATTTCCAGATGTAGCACGTGCATATAAATACTGAGCACGTGCAGACAGCCGTGGCATTTTGGGAGAGCAGCCAGTGCGTTAACATGTATGAGTGAGGTAGTCAGTCTGCTTATAAGTTTAAGTTACAAAGCATCATTCCTGTGTTTGTGTGTAATAAAGCTGCTTGAACAGAACCCAAGAATGTCCGTCTGTTTTATCCTGACCAGACGAGTGACATCGTGCAGCTTAAGTTCTTTCCATTTGTTCCCATAATATGCATCCAAAGTTTCTCAAGCAGCATCCAATACTTTCCAAAGTTGCCTGCCATATTATAACTAATACGGACTGAACCCAGCCGAGGACTGCGGAACCTCTCTAGCAGCAAATAGGAGGTATGGCATTAACTAATACGGACTGCACCCAGCTGAGGACTGCGGAACCTCTCTAGCAGAAGTAGGAGGTATGGCATTAACTAATACAGACTGCACCCAGCTGAGGACTGCGGAACGTCTCTAGCAGAAGTAGGAGGTGTGGCATTAACTAATACAGACTGCACCCAGCTGAGGACTGCGGAACATCTCTAGCAGAAGTAGGAGGTATGGCATTAACTAATACAGACTGCACCCAGCTGAGGACTGCGGAACATCTCTAGCAGAAGTAGGAGGTATGGCATTAACTAATACGGACTGCACCCAGCTGAGGACTGCGGAACGTCTCTAGCAGAAGTAGGAGGTATGGCATTAACTAATACGGACTGCACCCAGCTCAGGACTGCGGAACCTCTCTAGCAGAAGTAGGAGGTATGGCATTAACTAATACGGACTGCACCCAGCTGAGGACTGCGGAATGTCTCTAGCAGAAGTAGGAGGTATGGCATTAACTAATACGGACTGCACCCAGCTGAGAACTGTGGAACCTCTCTAGCAGAAGTAGGAGGTATGGCATTAACTAATACGGACTGCACCCAGCTGAGGACTGCGGAACGTCTCTAGCAGAAGTAGGAGGTATGGCATTAACTAATACGGACTGCACCCAGCTCAGGACTGCGGAACCTCTCTAGCAGAAGTAGGAGGTATGGCATTAACTAATACGGACTGCACCCAGCTGAGGACTGCGGAATGTCTCTAGCAGAAGTAGGAGGTATGGCATTAACTAATACGGACTGCACCCAGCTGAGGACTGCGGAACCTCTCTAGCAGAAGTAGGAGGTATGGCATTAACTAATACGGACTGCACCCAGCTGAGGACTGCGGAACGTCTCTAGCAGAAGTAGGAGGTATGGCATTAACTAATACGGACTGCACCCAGCTGAGGACTGCAGAACGTCTCTAGCATAAGTAGGAGGTATGGCATTAACTAATACGGACTGCACCCAGCTGAGGACTGCGGAACCTCTCTAGCAGAAGTAGGAGGTATGGCATTAACTAATACGGACTGCACCCAGCTGAGGACTGCGAAACCTCTCTAGCAGAAGTAGGAGGTATGGCATTAACTAATACGGACTGCACCCAGCTGAGGACTGCGGAACCTCTCTAGCAGAAGTAGGAGATATGGCATTAGTGATCTCAGTTTTGCTATCTTCCTCAATTATATTTCTTAACACGGACTTCAGCATTTAGCTAAAATACTCCACCAATTCATTCATACATGGGCAGGGCACCGTTTTTTTAGTTTCTGAGCATTAAAGCACCGACACATTTAGTACATTAATGTGCAAATAAAGGCAGTCACTTGATTGCGAAGTATTCCACTTGGAATCCCTACAATGAAAAGTAAAACTAGCTCTCCGCTGTAAATTTAGCATTGTGTTACATAGTGGGACAGTTTTGGGGTATTTAGTTGCTCCAAAACAAACTGAAATCCCAACTGCATATCAGCATCCATCAGACAGGTGCAGGTATAATTTAGGAACTACATTAACACAAACTACATCCTATTAAGTGGCAATTTGTCAAAATGCATGACTTCCTTAAACCCTGAGAATACAGCTACTTATGATATTTATTGCCAAACCCTATATAAACATGTAAGTGGCTGTGTTGAGGCTGCCATACCTACCAAACATAAGCCCATATATAACCCCAAAAACAAACCACATTGGTGGAATCCGTACCTTAAGCTACGTAACAAAAGTCACAGCCAAAATCAGAAAGAGCAACTCTTAGAGAAAAGAGCTCTCTGATTTGACTAAACAACAAAGCCAGTTATGAGGTTAGGATAACCTCCCACACTAAGGACACTCACAAGACCTTCTTCAGCTACATCATGAACCTTAAAGGTAGCACTAAGCTGTGTGCAGAACTGGTGGCAAATGGTACAACCATCACTGACCAGGGTGACCTAGAGCTAAATTCATCAGCCAGTAGATTTGCTAACTTTACCCCCTACTACCCCTATGAAATCCCATCTAGCATATCCTCCCCAGGTCCTGAAGGTGCTTGCTAAGGCCAAAAACACTGCTTCAATGGGTCCTGACAATATCAGCAACTGCTTCCTAGACAGTCTAAAACATGACCTAGAAGGACCACTTGAGGCATTCCAACTACTGCCGCAAAACAGGTATGTGTCAGGTGAATGGAGGCTACAACAGTCATCCCTCTTCATAGGGTTGGACCATTAATGAAACCCATGAACTACACAGCCATCAGTCTGACAACTCTAATATGCAAAGCATGGAACGGCTTATTATGGAAATGACCTACCAGGACACTGGCAACCTTCAAACACTGGACCCATCCCAGTTTGGCTTTGCTAAGAGAAGATCTTGCCTACTTAATCTGGTAGATTTCTATGAGAGTCTATGACCAGGTCTACCCTGACCTGGCCAAAGTGTAGGAGGATAAATTACCCCACTCAGGTATTGCTGACAAACTCTCAGAACTAGAAATAAATCCCTACAAAACTGTGCCATCCGACTCACAGATAAGACCCAAGAAGTCAGGAATGATGAGACAACCTCCACCAACAGACCAGTCGCCAGTAGATTACCCCAGGGCTCTGTGTTCGGCCAGTCCTGTTTAGTATCTAATTCTCAGAAGTCAAAGCTAATATCAAAAGCCTCTGACTCACCAAGTTTGCAGAAGACTAAACTGGGATCCATAACACCAAAATTCTACAAGATGGTCTAGCACAGACAAATGACTGCTGTCAAAGCCACAGACTAAACCTCACTGCAAAGAAATTCATTATGGTGTTAATTATCCATCCAAGCTAACTACTTTATCAATATAACATCCCCAAATATTTGGCCAAATAGTTAGGGATCTGGGAATATGTGTAGACAGTAATCTGGCATTCGAACAACATGTAGTCAAGATAGGAAGAAAATCATTCTATTTTGCCCAACTCCTAAGCAACTGTAAGGCATCCACGTCCAAGTAGTTTTATCATTCTACTTGGTCCTTGTCAGACCCATCAGTGAGTATAATCTATGGCATCCACGTCCAAGTAGTTATAATATCACTGTACTTGGTCCTTGTCAGACCCATCATAGAGTATAACCTATGGCATCCACGTCCAAGCAGTTATAATATCATTCTACTCCGTCCTTGTTAGACCCATCAGTGAGTATAATCTATGGCATCCACGTCCAAGTAGTTATATCACTCTACTCAGTCCTTGTTAGACCCATCAGTGAGTATAATCTATGGCATCCACGTCCAAGTAGTTATATCATTCTACTTGGTCCTTGTCAGACCCATCAGTGAGTATAATCTATGGCATCCACATCCAAGTAGTTATATCATTCTACTTGGTCCTTGTCAGACCCATCAGTGAGTATAATCTATGGCATCCACGTCCAAATAGTTATAATATCATTCTACTTGGTCCTTGTCAGACCCATCAGTGAGTATAATCTATGGCATCCACGTCCAAGTAGATCAGGGAGTATAATCTATGGCATCCACGTCCAAGTAGTTATAACATCACTCTACTTGGTCCTTGTCAGACCCATCAGTGAGTATAATCTATGGCATCCACATCCAAGTAGTTATATCATTCTACTTGGTCCTTGTCAGACCCATCAGTGAGTATAATCTATGGCATCCACGTCCAAATAGTTATAATATCATTCTACTTGGTCCTTGTCAGACCCATCAGTGAGTATAATCCCCCTTTGGCATGTACTTAAACCAGGCACTTGCATTAGTTGGAACACCCTCAAATGTCCCTCACCAGGAGAACCCAAAATATGAATACCCCATCCTACATAGATCACCTTAATGTCCTTTTGCTCTACTCAGTCTCCGGCAGGTTACTGACAGGTGATCTATGCCCAGCATGCAAGGCATCCTGAGATCAAGCTCTGATGGATGTCTTGCACATCCTCAAGACAAGCAGCACTAGAAACACTAGATCCAAGGACCTGACCTTTTCTGCAACATAAATACAATCTGCTGGAGGAACAGATATGCATCTCAAAAGATCCACACTCTATGGAAACAACTCCCCATCTACATGAAGTAGAATTCATCCCTAACCCTATTCGAAAGGAACCTTGCACTGGATGGGAAATTGCAAATTTATCCCCAGTCTGGCTCCCATGTCTCTGATGGGCAGAAGTCAACAGAGCGTAAATTAATTCCCAACTAACATATCCCCTAGACATAACTCTTGGGAACCTCTTTACTAACATACCCCACCATATAGGCATCCAAGGAACTCTGGAACAAAACTGTTTTGGACTGCACGGCTAGGCTTGTAAAGACCCCAGTGGTAGTTAGCTTAGTATAAGCCTATGAACACAAAACATCCAGCCCAGACATTTTTAATTTCTTTGTTAGGATCTGTGCTTTTGTCTTGTTTATTCCTATGTGCACCTAGCACATTGCTATCTGCTGACAATCAATAGTTTTCTGAAGGGCGTTGGGCAGCACTGTTGTCACACTAGTTCCTCTACATCTTTACTTACTCTGCATGACAAGTCACGTTGCAACTCAAAGTACGAGTGAGAAGTGGGGACATTCTGTTTACCGTCTCCCCTTACAACTCGAGCGATACTTTCCTTGGTTCTGCTGAAAGTGTCATCTTCTCATTGTGCCTTGTACTATGAATGTACTTACCATGGCACTACATCTGTGATGTCTTCTTCCGTCCATCTCAACAAGTGGGCATATCGGATCCATATTGATCCTAGGCTGGGAATTCCGACTTTCATCTTAAAGGCTCAAGGTTGTCCCCTCTCCCACAATGCATTCCTATGGTAAAGAGAGCTCAGATTAAGTTTGCCCCTTAAGACATGACCACAGTCTAAAAAAAGATATGTTCCAAACCTAATCAGAGTACTGAAACCATAAGAAGCCATCTACAAGGACTGCTTATCAAACAAGGCTCCAGAACGTCCAATGGGGTCTCAAAGGAGCCACAGCACATTCGCAATTTAGATGGAGGACAGTGGGTGGGAATGTTCAGATGGGCAGAAGTCAGCACAGCTCTGGCATTATGATAAGTACATAACTTTCTTATCTGAAGTGATCTTGTCCCTCTGCCTCAAGTGGGACAGAATTCCCAGCTAATTCAACCCCGGGAGGCATCACGGACAAATATTCTGGAGAATGATCAAAGCAAAGGGCGCTCAGGACCCTGACTGTAAGTCAAGCTTGTAATGAGAGAGAAATGTATGAAGTGTACACCATACGGCTGCTGCAGATACACTGCCAATGACACTGCTAAAGAAAGCCTTACAGGCTGTGTCCACTCTTGTGGAATGTGTATCTATAAATCGCTCTCAATAAGGACACTGCTAAAGAAAACCTTACAGCCTGTGTCCACTCCTGTGGAATGTACATCTATAAATCGCTCTCAATAACGACACTGCTAAAGAAAGCCTTACAGGCTGTATCCACTCTTGTGGAATGTGTATCTATAAATCGCTCTCAATAATGACACTGTTAAAGAAAGCCTTACAGCCTGTGTCCACTCCTGTGGAATGTACATCTATAAATCACTCTCAATAAGGACGCTGCTAAAGAAAGCCTTACAGGCTGTGTTCACTCTTATGGAATGAAAAATCTATAAATCGCTCTCAATAAGGACACTGCTAAAGAAAGCCTTACAGGCTGTGTCCACTCTTGTGGAATGTACATCTATAAATAGCTCCTGCACAGGCTTCTCATAAATGCCTGCAACCTCACCCATCCATCTAGAAACTCGCTACAAATCTATTTCACTAAGCCATTTTCCCTTATAAAAATACAATTCTGTAGTGATATTCACCCTAACTGGGAACCTAGTATAAAACATGCCTGGATGCTGTCCACCCTCAATCATAAACTCGGTCTACAGTTCAGCCAGCACCAAAATTCTATCATATCAGCAGCAGTAGCACCCATTATATGCATGGATACCCATTATGAAACAACTGACCTCCATGCATGGATACCCATTATGAAACAACTGACCTTCATGCATGGATACCCATATTATGAAACAACTGACCTCCACGCATGGAGTGCCCATTATGAAACAACTGACCTCCATGCATGGAGTGCCCATTATGAAACAACTGACCTCCATGCATGGAGTGCCCATTCTTCAGACTTCCTCGCTACCTCTGAAACTTGGAAGAGACCAAGCATAAAATATGAGGAAATTAGCCCACTGGGTAAAAATAGGTGGTGGCATAGCTGTTATGCATTCTAACACCCCTGAACTCAATCTCTATCCAAATACTCCGCCCACCTTCGATAATGCTCTCCTTCCTCACACTAAACGACAGGAAAAGGCCGCATCTCCTGGACTATATCAAATATTCACCAAGAAAAAAATTATCCTGGGTGACTCAAACAAACTGGATCTCCCTCACCTCTGTCTCTCCCTCACTGTCGATGTTATCAAACAGACTGAATCTCTCTTCCTCAGTGTCAATGCTCTACCGTTACTTGCAACTCAGACCGTGACCAGGCTCAACAAGCCATACAGGAAAAAAATCAACACTAGACTGGTTTCTAACTAAAAAAAACGGATAAAATTTTATCTTCAGACAACTTACCAGACACATTTAGTGATCACCTACCAATCTTTGCCCTAAATCACACAACTCCACAACCCAAGAAATACCATTTTAAAGAAGTTTGAAGTCTAAGAATATTCTATACGTTGGGTGCTCCCAAAACCAGTCTCCTACATACCGCAGTCCTCCTATTTAATACCACCTTTACGGAGTGTTCTAAGAAGAGCAAACAAACCACTACTGCTGGCTATCTGCAGCAACCAATAATTAATGCAGGACACGGATAAGGCTTGGAAAAAGAGAAGTTTGCAAAATGCAGGAAAATCTCCAAATTTCAGTCACTTTCACAATCGGACCATAATAAAAGTTAAAAAAATATACAATAAATTATTTTAACATACAAAACAAGCATCAAAAATCTGTTACTTTGAGATACAACAAAAAAAAAAAAAAACTTTTATCCCAGATGGAACAGAGTAGTCGAATCCATACGCAGACATGCACCCAAATAACAGTTTCATTATTTAACACCTACTTCATTGCCAACATAAAGTCACTACTTAAACACTAACCATTTGCTCCAGCTTAACTTTCAAGTCATAACATTTTCTCCAGCAACATTGCCCTAACCTCTATCTTAAAAAGCACCTCCTAAAACTAAAACCTACCACTCTAGCTGCAGCAGATAACTCAATACCTGAAAATCGCAGCAGATGACACTGTTAGTACTGAGATGAGACACGCAGCCCATCCAACAAATCCACCCTGTGGAAGAAATCGCAGCCCATCCAACAAATCCACCCTGAGGAAGAAATCATTCATCTTACCCCTGCACAAAAGGAGAAATACAACTGATCTTTCAACTATAGACCCACAGCCATATTTTCACCATACCAAAAACCTTAGGAAAAATGTATTCATTCTCAACTCCTCAACCACATTCTTAATATTAACCTTCCTTCCTCTCTTGTCCTCCACTCAGCATGGCTTTAGACCAAACCATAGTACAACTACTGCACTAAAACATCTCTTAACAGCCGTAAGCGTAGCTGCTGTACAGGTAATGTTGCATCTACCCTTTTCCTGGACCTATCTAAAGTCTTTGACACTCTGTCTCGAGCTGCTGCATGAGTTAACCTCCCTGGATCTGTCTTACTCCAGTTCCTGCTGGTTCCTCAGATACCTCTCAGACAAATCCCAAGCTGGTGAACAGCAACCTAGCATCTCAACCTTTGGTCTTTGCCAATGTTCCCTAAGGCTCCATACTAGGATCACTCATATTTAATGCATTTATCAATAATTAATACACTGCCTCAAAGCATGCCAAACCAATCCAGTGAGCAAATGATGCTGCCTTATCTACTCTGCCCAAAACCCGTTCTTCTCCGACAGCTCCTACACACAAAACTAGTTACCAACTACAGGTCTACTACTAAACCCAAAAAAGACGCTCCATTTCACGCCCAACTCTTATATTAAATGCAAAGCTAACTTTCAAATTAAATCTGCAAATACAAACATTGAGATTGTCTCCAATACTAAATTACTGGGGGGGGGGGGTACAGTAAACATCATCCTGACAATCAACCTTAACATCCAAGAAGCAATCAAAAACACACCAGAAGTTAGGTCTGCTATACAGAGCCAAACAATATGTGACTGAAAGCAGCCAGATATTAGCAACCACCTACTTTCTGCCTACACAAAGTCTCCTACTTTCACCAACCTCAAGATCACCATGACAACTAGAGCAATTGTATAATAAAGTATCCAAGTTCGTTTCCAACAAGCTACATTATGCACATGACTGTGCTGTCCCCTGGTACCAGACTTGAGCTACACCACCTCATCAACTAAGAGGTACATCTCCAACTGCACTCCACCTGCAGAGATCTCTGTTCTACTAAAAGTGGAGGAACGAAGAAGTCAGACTGAGATCTACTGTTGAGGTGAGACTTGCCAGAGTGATGTTGACACCAAGAAGCTTGGGATATGAAATAACTATCCTACAAGTTGTAATCTAATGGTCAGGGGAAAGGACAGTGGCTAGTTTGGTAAGTGGTCCTTAGAATGCAAAGACCATTCATTTGGGGGATTGAATTTCACAGCCACACGGCAACTGGATGGGGAAAGTACAGCTGTGTAAAATCTTACCATAACGGTAAATGTCCATCTCTTCACTGTTCATTACATTAGGTGTCGCCTGCCAAGAGCAACCCAACATTCAGCCAGTATACCAAAGCCTTTAGGTTGCTTTAAGGTACACCATATATCACACGTGTTCCTTGCACAGTGTAGGGTATAAAGCTGACGTATCATTGTCAGAAATGGAAGAAAAGGTAATCGGTACATCCAGAAGAGAAATGGACTATGGGTGGAGGGAGTGAATACTGCAACAGTGAAGAGAAGGACATCTATCGTTATGGCAAGATTTTACACAATACTATGCCCTTCTATTTCACTGTTGCAGTATTCATAACATTAGGGAGAGTACTAAAATTCAGGAAGAAACTTGGGGAGGAGTAAGGACCAGCACAGCCCTGTAGGAAGCCATGAAGCATGGCTCTAGCAAAACCAGCTCTAGTGCTGGAAATTCCATCCAATCTGTAGTGCTTGGTAAATGTATGGTCAGAAGTGCAGGTAGCTGCCTCAAGCATAGAGTTAGTATCCAAACTCTTGAAAAAAGCCCAGAAAAAGCCATGGCCCTAGTAGAATGAGCCTTAACAGAAGAAAGGCTCTTACCATGAAAGGAATAACAAAACGAAATAGTTTTTGAGATCCAAGATGAAATTGTTTGCTTGGATACAGCTAATCCCAAGGACCTGGGATGAAAGGAAAGAGAGCGGATCAGATTTCCTAATGGTCTTAGTCTTATCCAAATAAAAACTGGGTTGGCTACGCACAGCCATCATGTGCAGCAACTTCTCACTGGCAGATTGCAAGGAAGGGAAAAAGTGGGCAAATGAACATGCTCATTAAGGGACAACTCATTTGCTACCTTGGGCATCAAAAAAGGATTAGCACGCAAGGACACCCTGTCTTTATGAAAAAACAAAAAAGGAGGACAAGCCATAAGGGCTTGAAGCTCAGACACCCGCCTGGCAGCAGTAATGGCTAACAAAAGTACAGTCTTCCAAGAGCAATGCTGCAAGGAAGCTGAAGCTGTACACTCAAAAGGAGCCAGAGTCAAAACAAAACTGACAGGAGGAACAGGCTTCCTTGAAGGCCTAATACGAAGGATACCTTTAAGGAATTGTTTAGCCTCAAATCTAGAAGCTAAAAGGGGGAGATAAAGGCAGACAAGCAGAGACAGCTTTTAAGTGGGCCTCAAACGAAGAATAAGCTAAACCATCATTGAGCAATTTACACAGGTAACCAAAGGAACATCCGCTGAAAATGGATCCATGTTACGAGGAAGACACCAAACAGAAAACCTCATTCATTTGGATAAGTACAATTTCTTAGTATTGGGTTTCCTGGCCTCCTGAAGGACCCTAAGCACATCCTCAGACAAAAGGTGTCTGTGTGGAATCGAAATCTCATCACCCACAGTGTCAGTGAGTGGACAGGTGGGGATGGATGAGAGAGGCCCTTGCCCTGTGCGAGGAGGTCCACCCTGTGAGGTAATTTGTGATGACTGCACTTGGCTAAATGCAGAAGAGGGAACCAATGCTGTCTCAGCCAAAAGGGAGTCACTAACAAGATTTTGGGAGCATCCTGTTGAATTTTGAGCAAGACTTTTGGAATGAGGGGAAGCTGAGTAAATGTATAAAGAAACCTCCCCTACCAAGAAAAATATAGGGCATCCACCTTCCAGACCAGAGGACCTGGGACTCTGGCACAAAATAGAGGAAGTTGTCTGTTTAGAGGGGAGGCAAATAGATCTATTTGAGGAGTTCCCCACTGGTAGACAATACCCAGAAACATATCCCTGTGATGGATTCATTCATGGGATTGAGTTAAGGACTGCGCAGTGTGTCTGGCACAATGCTTGGACCTGAGGAAATATAAGCTGCCAGAAGAGTCACTTGATACTGGAGAGCAAGACCCCACACAAGGAGTGCCAACTGGCAAAGAAGATGAGATCTTGTTTCCCTCTGTTTGTTTACATACCACATCACTGTGCTATTGTGGTAAAAACTTTGAGAGGTCCTGGGGAGAAAGAGGATGAAAAGCCTGAAGCGCCAACAGAAGAGATCTCATCTCTGACACTGATGTGCTCTTTCGGTTGAAGAAGCAACCGCACCCCCTGCACCTTTAGGGAGCCAAAAGCTGTTCCCCATCCCATGTATGAAGCATCTGTGAACAGCTCTTGAGAGGGAAAAGGAGGATGAAAAGGGAGCCCTGGATTTAAAGACAATTGCTGTATCCACCAGTGAAGTTCCTTCTTCAGACAGGGTAAAAGAGGAATCATTGGAGAGAGACACTTGGTGAATACAAACGGCAAGGCATAGAACTGAAAATGCCTGAAAGCGACAGAAACATAAAAACTTCCTGAAAAGAGGATGGTTCCTTACATGGAGATAGGCATCCTTGAGATCCAGATACACCATATAAGCCTCTCGAAGCAAAAGAGGGAACAAAGTTTGAAGGGACAACATTCAAAAGGAGGGCACTTTCAGAAAAAGTGTTTAAAGATGAGAGAGGTCTACAACTGGTCTCCAAGTACCCTAATTTCTGGGTACTATAAACATCCTAGAGTAAAATCCCCAACCGCTTTGGGACACAGGCACCTCTTGAACAGTACCCTGAATCAAAAGGTCTTGAAGCACTTGTGGAAAGGACAGCTAGCCCTGAAGGGCTGTGGAATGCCCATAAAACAGGAAGGGTTTCCACACCCTAAAATACCCCTGGCAAATAATGGACAGAGCACAGGAATCCTGAGTAATCTGAAGCCAAACAGGAAAGGAAAGAGAGAGGTGAAGAGAAAGGAAAGTGGCTGGGAAGAGAAGGACAGTCACACAACGTCTGGTATATCTGGAAAAGGAGACTTCTGAAGCGCTGAAGTTTGCGTAGCCTTAACAGGAGCCCTTTGCCACCCTTTTTGCCCTTAGGAGGACGACAAGATTCCCTGTACACAAAAGTTGGCATATTGGGGTGGTTTTTCTGAAATTTAGGCACAGTAGAAACAAATACATGTTTTAAGTTCCTGTAAATTCTTGCCCTTATCCTCAGTCAGAAATAGCTAGTTGTCTTTACATACTTTAACATCTTGTCTGACAACTTTGTTACTAATATTATAAACGACAAGAAATTATCTTAACTTGCAACATTTTCTGTATATACTGTTGATAATCAATATCTTTTAGTTATGTACTCACCATAACTTCAGATGTTTGGGATCCATCTCGCCTACATTCTGACTGATGGGTTCGGAGCCGATCCCTCGGCTCCGACTCGGCACGCTTATGCCAAAGAGCGAAGTCTCTTATTGGCTGAGCTTACTATATCCCAGGATGCACCACTACCAATCCCCCAGATCTAGTTTGTCCGCACACATGCACACCCTGCTTATATAACATCGTCAGATGAAACAAGATAAAACAGTAGAACTCAAACCGTTCTATCTCTTCTGATCTCCAAGGCAGGGGGAAGGAGGGTGGGTATTAGGAATGTAGGCGAGATGGATCCCAAACATCTGAAGTTATGGTGAGTACATAACTAAAAGATGTTATGTGATCCTATCTCGCCTACATTCTGACTGATGGGACAGCGTCCCTAGCACCTAAATCCTGGGTGGCTCACTGGAAAACACTCCTGAGTACCGTGGAACCAAATGATGCTCGCCCTTTAGATGCCACATCCAATTTGTAGTGGGAAATGAAAGTGTGCGGATTGGACCAAGTAGCCGCAGCACAAATCTCCGAGATAGCAAGCTTGGAATGAAAGGCTATAGAAGTCGCCATAGCTCTGGTAGAGTGAGCTTTGATAGATGTTGTAAGTTGCTTATTCGAAGAATAAGCCTGAGTTATACAATCTCTAATCCATTTGGAGATAGTAGCTTTTGTAATGGTTTTGCCCAATTTATTGTCTGAGAAGGACACAAACAATTGGTCTGACTTACAATTTGTTGAGTCCTGTCTAAATAGAAGCAATTGCCTGTGAACATCCAATTTATGGAGAGTGTATTCAGCTTCATTGGAGAATTTTGGAAAGAAAACTGGTAGCTCTAGGGATTGTTGGAGACAGAAATTAGAACAGACCTTTGGGACGAAGGATGGATTAGGTCTAAGTGATACTCTATCCTTGTGAAAAATCAAGTACGGTGGTCTGATAGACAGGGCTTGAAGCTCTGAAACTCTTCTTGCAGAAGTAATTGCAACTAAGAAGGCCGCTTTCCAAGACAGATATTTTAACTCACATGTAGCAGCCGGTTCGAAAGGGGAAGATGTTAATGCACGAAGCACCAAATCTAGATCCCACGGAGGCGCAGGATGAAAAACTGAGGGTCTTAACAGACCCGCACCTTTAATGAAAGTTTTGCATAGTCTGCTGCTCATCAATGGAGGATCCATGGATTCGTGAAATTTAGAGATAGCCGCTAGTTGGACTTTAATAGTAGAGACAGAAGATCCTTGATTAAACAGGGATGTTAAGAATTTCAAAACCTCTGGGATAGGAGCAGTGATAGGGTCTAAGCCCCTGAGTTGAGCCCAGATAGCAAACCTCTTCCACTTACTGAGGTACAATTTCTTAGTGGTGGGTTTGTGGGCGAAGATAAAATGTGAATAACTTCCGGTCTAATGTGTGACTTCTGACTAAAGTCGGAAGTGGAGGAGCCAAGCTGTCAACTTCAAGAAGTGAAGGGACTGATGCTGTTGTCCCGACTGATGAATTAACAGGTCCGGAATTAGGTCTAAAGTCCACGGATCTTCCACCGCATGTTTCTTCAGGTAAGGAAACCATACCTGACGAGGCCAGTATGGGGCAATCAGTATCATTGGACCCCAATTGAGAAGCTTTTGAATGACTTTGGAGAGAAGTGGAATCGGAGGAAAGGCATAAAGTAGCCCTGTTGGCCAAGGTTGTGCTAGAGCATCCATAGCTGGTACTCCCTGATGTGGAGTCAAGGAGAAGAACCTTTGCACTTGGTGTTTAGTGGTGTTGCAAATAGGTCGCAGCACGGCGTCCCCATCTCCGAAAACCTGAGCTGCTACTGTTTTGTTTAAGGACCACTCGTGAGGAGAGAGAATTGTCCTGCTTAATCTGTCTGCCAGTATATTCGATTTCCCGAATGTGGGTCGCTACCAAGAAACGGCTGGTAGCTACCGCCCATTCCCACACCCTCATGGCCTCTCTGCAAAGGGGTAAGATCTGGTCCCTCCTTGCTTGTTTAGGTACCAGACCACCGACATGTTGTCTGTGTGGATGGCGATTATGCCCTGAGGGAGAAACCTGTGTAAGGCCTGTAGGGATAGAAGTACCGCCCTCATCTCCAATACATTGATGTGGAGAAGAGTTTCGCCTGGAAGCCAGGATCCCTGAACTAACCTGCCCAGACAATGCCCCCCACCCTGTCTGGGAGGCATCTGTCGTCAGGGTGACCACTGGAGAGGGAATAACAAAAGGACTTCCTTGATTTAGATTGGATGTCTGAAGCCACCAGCGAAGGTCCCGTTTGCATGTTTCTGTAATCATGATGGGATGATTGAGGTGAAGGTCCTGAAAGGACCATTGAGTTGACAATAGCCACTGAAGAATCCTCATGTGCAATCTTGCCAGAGGAACTAAAAGAACCGTGGCAGACATTGAACCTAAAACTTGTAGAACCATCCTGGCTGGGGCTTTGGATCTTGAAATCAGAGCTTGAACTTGGCCCTGTAAAGTTTGGATCCTTTCGGCAGGAAGAAAAACGCGCATCAATTTTGAGTCTATCTCTGCTCCTATGAACCTTATGCGCTGAGAGGGCAGCAAGACAGACTTTGACCAATTGAATGTAATCCCCAGGGTAGCACCCAGGGAGATAGTGGCTTTGAGGTTGTCCATTAGTAGATGCCTGGTGGCGGCAGTCAGGAGCCAGTCGTCCAGATAGGGAAACACTTGGAATCCAAGACTCCTCAGGTGAGCAGTCACTACTGCCAAACACTTGGTGAACACCCTGGGGGCTGTGGTGAGACCAAAGGGCAGTGCACAAAATTGGAAATGACTGACTCCCAGGCTGAAGCGCAGATACCTCCTGGACGCCTGATGTATCGGTATGTGATAATAGGCGTCCTTGAGGTCTATGGAGCACATCCAAACATCCTTCTCCAACAATGGGAGAATGGATTGTAACGTGACAATTCGGAATTTGGATTTCGTGACGGATTGGTTTAGTCTGCTGAGATCCAATATTGGTCTCAGGTCCCCTGTCTTTTGGCACTAAAAGAACCTGGAGTAATTTCGGATCCGATCTGGTCTGTGGGGACCGGTTGGATGACTCCTTTTCTAGCAGCTTTAAAGCTTCTGCGGCTGCAATTTCCCTTTGACTGGGTGGTGGGTCCGGGATTTTTGGACGGTGGGGGTGAGTATGTGAATGGGATGGTGTAACCTCTGGCAATGATCCGGCACCCATCTGTCCTGAGTGATTGACTCCCAGGCTTTTAGGTGCTTGGCAACGACACCCGACTGGCTCCGGAGCAGCACAGCCGGGCAATCCCTCATGATGTGTGGGAGGCTGAAGAGCCACGAAAGGACTCAAGGGTCTCCAGAATTGCGGGCCCTCTGCCGCCTCTGGGACGGCGTCTCCCAGAAAAATTTCCCGTCCTCTGCCTCTGGAAGGGAATCTTCCTGCTGTTGGGGAAAAACTTACGTGATTTACGGAACCACATCTTCCCCTCCTTTAGCCTTGGGATAAGGCCGAAAGGGAGTGGAATAACGGGCACCTACGGCAGATAAAGTTTTTCCCTCTTGCTCACAGCGGGTAAGGGTGTCTTTAACCTTAGGTCCAAACAAAGAGGACCCATCAAAGGGAGCGCGGCGAAGGAAGACTTGAAGGCCTCCATGAACTGACACAAGCGGAGCCAGGCTTGTCTCCGTGAGCAACGCCTGTGCCTGCCGCTCTACCCGCCTTCGGCCGCATAGGAAATGAGCCTCATGGACGAAGTTAGAAATTGACGAAGGATAGCCAACTGAGAGCTAACCGACTGGGCTAGCTGCTCAGGTAGGTTACCCGAGAGGGAATCTGACAGCTCCTTGACCAGATCCCTCTGAAGCCTGGTAAAATGTGCCAAATAATTCAGAGACCTTAAAGTAAAGGCCGCTGAAGTCAGGGTGCGCTTCCGCACCTGTCCATGCTCCTAGACTCCTTATTAGGAGGATGGACGGACGTTGAAGCCTCTGCCACGTCCTGTTGTGTAGCAGATGCCACCACCATGGCATCTACAGCCACGCCTTTAGTGAGGAACTCCTTCTCGGGTGGGGCAGACAAAAATTTATTAGGACAAGAAGGGACTGGTTCCACGGTATCTGGATGTTCCCACGCCCTTCGACAAACTAAATCCAGAAGCTCGTCGAAGGGCGGAGACACCCAGGAGGCGGAGGGCTGAGCCCCAAAGGCCTTGAGGAGCACTGACTCATCAGCAGAGGGGGGTTTGGATATCCAGCCGCCTCGTTGTTTGAGGATCTCTAAGATGTCTGCAAATGAGACATCATCCGAGGACGACTTTGGGGACCCCTCTGCATCATCAAGATCAGTGTCCGATGTAATAGACTCAGGGGAGTCCACGTGCTTCCTCTTGCACGATCTCTTCCTTGGGGGTTCCTCTGAAGACAACTCCGAAGAACCCTCAGGAGGAGGGGAACCCCCAATGGGGGTAACCTCAGGCCCAGGGGCTCCGCTGCCTACGGACAGGGGAACTGCCAAAGACCCAGTCTCCACGCCCAGGGAAGGTGCCGGTAAAGCCGGAGAGATGGCCAAAGAAGACTTGGCCAAGGCACTCCTCATAGCTCTGAAAGCCGGACCCCAGAGTCCTGGGAGTGTCCGTCCCCGGAGCCATGATAGCCGACGGAAGTCCCGCAGCCGAAGCACCGAGAGGGAGGCTCGGAACCGATAGCATAGGTCCCGAAACATCACCCCCGGGTCCAGCCGAAGAAGTCCGTGTACCAAACTCGGACCCGAAGGCCCGGGTTGGAGTAAGGGTCGGAGCCGACCCTAAGATCTCCACCGGCTCCAACAGCACCTGCTCCGACGGAGCCGATGCGGTTGGAGGAGGAATAGCAATGGGATGGGCCTGGGCTGTCGGCTCCGAAGCCAACTGGGTCGGAGCCGAAACAAATTTTTGAAAGACTGGGGACTGGAACAGTCTTTGGAGCACCCTGTCTATATCTGAATCCGACATCCTCGAAGACCGAGAGGATACTGAACGGGTTCGAGACGGCCTCTCCAACGGCCCCAAAGGGCTAGGGGACCGGCTCCGAGGCGACCCGATGACTATCGGCGCCGAAGGAATACCCACACTAGATTCCATCGGTGCCGAGGAGGACTTCGCCGAGGAGGAAGTGTCTGAGCGGGCAACCTTTGTCGGCTCCGAGACCAGTGGAGCCGACGGTGACCCGCCTCTCGATGCCCCAGCCATCGGCTCCGAAGCCAGAGGAGTCGAGACTGGTGGCATCGAGGCAGACCGTTCCGCCCTCGGCTCCGAAGTCCTTGGAGCCGAAGGAGAAGCCTGCCTATGTCTTTTGGCGGTCGGATCCGACGGACTTGTCGGAGCCGACGCCCTTTTCTTTTTAGCTGGAGAAGGAGAGGATGCCAAAGCTTCTTCAAAGGAAGGTTTAATTAACCCTTTAAGGATAAGTTTATTCTTCCTCTCCTGGAGGACCCTTGAGGAAAAAGCGTGACATACACTGCATGACTCTTGTAAATGTTTTGCACCCAAACAATACACACAGAGCGAGTGATCATCTGTGATAGACATCTTGAAATTACATTTGGTGCATTTTTTAAAGCCCGAAGGCCTAGGATTCTGAGACATTATAGCAACAAAAAATCAGTAATCCCTGACAGAGAAAAAAGGAAACTATCCACTGACTTTCTGTTTTACTGACACTACCTAACAAACGGTTTACAGTTGCTGATTAGGTAAAGAAAACCGTAACAAATAACCAAAGGGTACTTTGAAACCCTCTATGGTTTAAGGGGGTTGACTGACCGGGAAGGCCCTAAGATGAAGGAGGCCTAAAATCAAAATCAACGCCCAATCACACAACAAAGTCTTCTCACAAACTCCAAACACACAAAAGTGAAGAATAGCCGTTAAAACAGCTTTTTATGACAAGAACAGCAAATTTCTGACAGAAAAAAGTTAGTTAAAATAACTACTCAGCTCAGCCAGCTCGAGACCACGTCTTCGCAGGTTAGCGGCAAACGAGATCTGGGGGATTGGTAGTGGTGCATCCTGGGATATAGTAAGCTCAGCCAATAAGAGACTTCGCTCTTTGGCATAAGCGTGCCGAGTCGGAGCCGAGGGATCGGCTCCGAACCCATCAGTCAGAATGTAGGCGAGATAGGATCACATAACATCTTGTTATTGTATTAAAGCCGACAACCTGTAATGTTGTTTACTATTGCTGCAACTTTGTATCTCTACTTATGTACATGATGTGGAGCTTTTCTCCCCGGGCATGTGCTGAAAAAGGACCTGCGTCCAGTCGGAATTTCCCGGTAAACAAATGTAAATAAATAGGTTCATAGGTAGGTACTAGGCTATCGGCCCAAGGGCTTATTGTAAGCCTAACCGACAAGGTTCCCTGGCTTACGCCATCCAAGAAAGTTATTTTCCTGTGCCACTGTCGAGCAGAGACACAGAAGTGATCCCTGGGGTGTATTTCCTATTTCCCATCCCTTCATCAAGATTTTTCTTGGAGTGTGCTAATGACTAACTTTGCTTGACATAGATGGTTAGCCTGTTCCAGAGTATGGGAAGTCTCTGGGACAGGAATCTATCCCTCCAGCATGTCCTGTTTATTGTGTTGACAAGGTTTAGGTCCAAAGAGCGTGTAGCTCGGAGGGATTGGGATTTCTTTAGGTGTAGCATGTCCAACAGCTCTGGGTTTGACATAGCTTTATAGGTTAGGCACAGATCACTTCAGAGTAGGCGATATGCTATGAAGTAAAGCTGGAGTTTTTTGAGGCGGTCAGTGTAGGGCATTTGTTTTGAGGCCAGTAATCCTCTTTGTGAGGTACTTCTGTGGCCTTTTCAGCTGCTGCAGATGTCTTGTGAGGTACATTCCAAAAGGGGCACTGTACTCTATAATGGGTCTAATGAGTGTTGAGTACAGGGGAATAATGACCTCTTTTTTTCCTGGATGAGAACCCTTTTATGAGGTGTGCCATGTAGAAGGACTTCCTTACTACTGTGGCGATGTGACTACCAAATGAGAGACTACTGTCCACCTGGGTCCCAAGGTCTCATCATACATTCGGTATTAAGCAGATTGCTGCCTATGTGGTAGTTCATGGGTACAGAGTTTTTACCAAAATAGATGACACTGCACTTTTTGGCACTGAGCTTGAGGCCATGGCTCTGACACACCAGGCATCCGTCTCAACGAGGCCCTTCTGTAGGATGTCCACATCATTTGGGGACTTGACTATGGCTGCCAGTTTGCAGTCATCTGCGAACTTCGTTAGCCAGAGGCTTTCTGTGTTAGCCTGTAATTCAGAGAAGTAGATACCAAACAGGACAGGTCCCAGGACAGAACGCTGTGGTACTCCACTTGTCACTGCTTTGAAGTCAGATTTGGAGTCTGCAACTTTTACAGTGTGGGTTCCGTCAGTGAGACAGTTGGCAACCCATCTTGTGACGTAGGGATTTATACCTAGTTTAGTGAGTTTAGCTATAATTCCAGAATGGGGGATGGTGTCGAAAGCCTTGGCGAGGTCAAGATAGGCTGTGTGAACCACCTTACCCTCATCTACGGCTTTGGTGACTGCCTCAAAGAAGTTGATCAGGCTCAGGAGGCATGATCTGCCTTTCACAAACCCGAACTGGGTGGGGTCCAGAGTTTGGAGGTTACCAATGTCTTTGTTTATGAGTTCCATGATGATACGTTCCATGGCCTTGCGGACCAGGCTAGTGAGGCTAATAGGTCGATAGTTCCTGGGATCAGTGGTGGCTTCCCCTTTGTGGAGTGGGATAACTGTTGCTGTGTGCCATTCAGTAGGCACAAAGCCTGATGCGAGGCTATTATTGAACATGGTGCTTAAGTGGGGAGCCATTTCGTTCTGAAGTTCGTGTAAAATGCAGCCTGGGATGTTGTCCTGTCCCATGGATGCTGTGTTTTTGGCTTTAGAGTGTGCAGCTTTTACCTGCGCAGTTGTGATTACAGGGACTCATAGGTCCATAGGAGGGTACTAAGCTATTGGCCCTAGGGCCTCAATAAACCTAGCCAAAAATGTACCCTGGCTTTCGCCACCCAAGAAAATTATTTTCCTGTGCCCCTGTCGAGCAGAGCCACATAAGTGATCCCCGGGGTGAATTTCCTATCTCCCATCCAATCATCAAGATTTTTCTTGAAGAGTGCTAATGAGGAGCTCTGTTTGACATAGATAGGTGGTCTGTTCCAGAGTATGGGAAGTCTCTGGGACAGGAATCTATCCCTCCAGCATGTTGTGTTTATTGTGGCGATAAGGTTTAGGTCCCTAGAGCATATAGCTCGGTGGGATTGGGATTTCTTTAAGTGGAGCATGCCCAACAGCTCTGGGTTTATAGGTTCATAGGTTGGTACTGGGCTATCTGCCTGAAGGCATATATTAGCCCAGCCACATTGTGCGGTATTCACATAGTTTTGTATGTTAGGCAGAGATCGCCTCTGAGCAGGGGATATGCGACGGAGTAAAGCTTGAGTTTGAGATGGTCTGCGTAGGGCATCTGTTTGAGGCCAGTAATCCTCTTTGTGAGGTATTTCTGTGGCCTTTCCAGTTGTTGTAGATGTCATGTGAGGTACATACCAAAAGGAGCATTGTACTCTATTAATGGGTCTAATGAGTGATGAGTAGAGGGGAACAATGACCTCTTTTTTCTGGATGAGAACCCTTTTGTGATGAGGTGAGCCACATAGGAGTTCCTGTCCACTGTGGCGATGTGATTATCAAAGGAGAGACTACTGTCCACCTGTGTCCCTAGGTCTCATCACATTTTCGGCATTAAGTAGACTACCAGCTATGTGGTAGTTCATGGGTACAGAGTTTTTACCAAAGGGGATGACAATACACTTTTTGGCATTGAGCTTCAAGCCATGGCTTTGACACCAGACATCTGTCTCAGTGAGGCCCTTTTGTAGTATGTCCACATAGTTAGGAGTTTCGATTATGGCTCCTAGTTTGCAGTCATCTGCAAACTTTGTTAGCCAAAGACCTTCTGTGTTTGGTATCTACTTCTCTGAAGTACAGGCTAACAGGAGAGGACCCAGGACTGAACCCTGTGGTACTCCACTTGTCACTGGTCTGAAGTCAGATTTGGAGTCTGCGACTTTCACAGTGTGGGTTCTGTCCGTGAGCCAGTTGGCAACCCATCTTGTGACATAGGGATTTATACCTAGTTTAGTGAGCTTATCTATAATTCCAGAGTGGGGGATGGTGTTGAAACCCTTGGCGAGATCTAGATAAGCTGTGTGAACCACCTTACCCTCATCTATGGCTTTGGTGACTGCTTCAAAGAAGTCAATTGGGTTTAGGAGACATGATCTGCCTTTTACAAATCCGAACTGGGTAGGGTCCAGAGTTTGGAGATTACCAATGTGTTTGTTTATGAGTTCCATGATGATACATTCCATGGCCTTGCAGACCAGGCTCGTCAGACTAATGGGGCAGTAGTTCCCGGGGTCTGTCATGGCTCCCCCTTTGTGGAGTGGGATAACTGTCACGGTGCGCCATTCAGTGGGCACAAAGCCTGAGGTGAGGCTATGACTGAACATGGTACTTGGGTAGGATGCCAGTTCATTCTGTTGTTCGTGTAGAACGCAGCTGGGGATATTGTCAGGTCCCATGGATGCTGTGTTCTTGGCTTTGGAGAGTGTGTTTTTTACCTGTGCAGCTGTGATTACAGGAACTTTGCATTCTTCCGGTATACAGATGGGCCCTCTAGGGGGTGAGAGGGGGGTAAAGTTAGCACTGAACCTGCCAGGATGTTGGCAATATCAGTTGGTTCTGTATATTTAGTGCCATTATGCTGTAACTCAGAGCAGATCTGAGTGTTCCCATTTAGATTCTTGACATAGCTATAGAATGCTTTGTGGCTGTCTTTAGAGTCAGTGGCAATTTTGTTTTCGTAACTAGCTTTGGAGGATTTTATGAGGGATCTCAGCTTCTTACTGAAGCTGACCAGGGCATTCGTCCTGTCATGGGATTTTACCCTTTTTTGCAACAGTTCCTTTCTTCTGTTGTAGAGTTTGTTTATGGCAGGGGACCACCAGATTGGCTTCCTTTTTCTGGAGGATAGCATCTTGGTTCTATTAGGGATAGCATGATCCATGCACTCGTGTAAATGCTTATAGTGTGCATTTGTGTAGGATTCAGCAGTCGTAACTCTATTGTCCGTCTGCGCGGGTGTCATTAAGTTTGCCACTTCTATCTTAAGAAGTGTGAAGTTGGCTTTGGAGAAGTTTTTTACGGTGGTTTCCCTAATTGGGGGTGGGGTCGGGATGTGGATGTCTAGAGTGATTAGCTTGTGGTCGGATCGGACCAACGAGGAACTGACTTCTGGTGTGGAACACCGGTTGCCCATGTTGGTAATGACCAGGTCTAGGATATTACTGACCCTGGTGGGGATGTGAATAAGTTGATCCAAGGCATTGGAATTTATGAATTCCAGAAAACGTTGAGCAAGAGTTGGTACATGAGTAGTTTTCCCAGTTAATGGTTGGGTAGTTGAAATCGCCCATTATTAGGGTGTTAGTTTGTACCCAAATACTTTCCAGTGTATCAAGAAATGAGGAGTGGGAATCCTGGGGCATGGTGGGGATTTGTAGCAAGCTACAATTTGGATTGCGGTCTTGCCCAGAGTTAGTTGCACTTGGATAATCTCGGATGCATTATGCTGTTCAACTAGCCTGGAGGTGTGGATATCCTTAATGAATATGGACACGCCTCCATCTTTAGTGCTTCGTTCCGGGTTAGGTGGCCGAAAGATGTGGCATGAATTATAGCCTGGTAATGCAGGGGTGCTCTCTGGAGCTTTGAACCAGGTCTCTGTCACTGCACAGATGTCGATGTTCTCCATTTTAAGGAGTGCTTCGAGAGAATGCATTTTGAGGTTTAGACTTCTAGCACTGAGTAGCATTACCCTCAGATTTTGCTTGCTTGTACCGGTTACGGTGGTGAATTTGTCATTTGAACCTTGCCTAAAAAAGGCACTATAGGGGTGGCAAGAGCCTTAGCCAGTATTCGAAATCCCAAGGGCGACAGGTGCAAGCCATCTCTGCAAAGCATCGTGGTCTGTCGATCATGTCATCCCAGGCAGACAAATACTGGATCCCCTTAGAATGACACCAGAAGCTTAGCCAATTTTTCCTGTATAGATATGGGCTCTTTAGGGGGTGGGGGGTAAAGTTAGCACTGAACCTATCTGCCAGGAAGTTGGCAATATCAGTTGGTTCTGTAAATTATGTGCCGTCGTGCTGTAACTCAGAGCAGATCTGGGTGTTGCCATTGAGATTCTTGACATAGCTATAAGAATGCTTTGTGGTTGTCCTTAGAATTAGTGGCGATTTTGTTTTTGTAGCTAGCTTTGGAGGATCTTATAAGGGATCTCAGCTTCTTACTGAGGCTGACCAGGGAGCTCCTCCACTCATGGGATTTTACTCTCTTTTACAACAGTTTGTTTATGGCAGGGGACCACCAGATTGGCTTCCTTTTTTTTTGGGAGGATAGCATCTTTGTTCTGTTTGGGATAGCACGATCAATGCACTCGTGTAAGTGCTTATAGAGTGCATTAGAATGACAGCAGAAGCTTAGCCAGTTGCTGAAGTCAATCATTTTGTCGTTGAACTGCGGTATCATTCTGGGCGATGGCAGAATGCTACTCAGGGCTAGGGTCATAACTGCCTGGGCTACAAGATCGGAGAGCTCTTCCATGTCTCTTTTCATGCAGTCCAGGGAGGTACGTCTCAGGTCATTCACATCAACATGGACAATGACAGAGCCATATATGTACTTGTTGTGGAGTGACCTGAGTGTGTGGGTTATGTGGCGGATCCTGGCAACAGTAACCTTCCCCTTGTTTAGCCTGGTGAGTGGGACATCAGTGTGCCTGACTATAGAGTCACCTATGACTAGTGTGTGTTGGGTACGTTGTTTTGCCTTATTGGCTGTGGTTGAGTGGCATTCTGAGTCTGTGGGCTATGTGTCATTTGGGTTGTGTTAGGGGATGGAGGTTGCTTGCGTTTCTTCTTTGGAGGTCTCTGTTGCTTAGACAGATTATTACTGAGAGCCTCTGCAAATGTTTTTGTGTTACTATGTGTGGATTTTGATGGTGCAGATTTAGTGAGACTATGTGATGAGTGTGGTGTGGTGCAAATGTTTACCTTCTCCTCGTGACTGTCAAGTTCAGTCTTGGTTGGAGAGAGCTTTACCTCCAGTTTGGCTAGATAAGTGCATCTCTCACAGGTTGTAGTGTTGGGTGGTAAGAGGAGAGGGTTGTCGGTGTACATGAGGCAATTTCGACATTGCCCCAAGATGCCCAGATTCATCAGATAGACAGGAGAGAACACTGGGAGCTGACCCTTGGACATGCCTGAATAAAAAAATATTTTACTCTAGATAAGTGAGGAAAGTGAGTACAATAGCTGTTTTTCTCTAAGCAAGTGAGAAAAGTAAGTTCAAAACTGTTTCCCTCCAGGTAATGAGGAAGGTTGAGTGCTGTAGTAATTAGTAGCTTATTTAGTGCTTACAAGTTCTGAACAAGTGCTGATCACGAATAAGCAAATTTAAGTGCTAAAACTAAGAATTTGTATCTGCACTAGACGAATTACAGGACAGAAACAAGTGCAAATGCAGGCTTTCAAATCAGAAAGTTGAGAGAGAGATAGAAAAACGGCCCAAACGGCCAATAACTACAATTTCTGGGCCAGAACCACTCCTTATGTGGTAGACAGGTTACCTAGTGCTTACCACTCCCACTGATAAGCTAGAAGGCTTCCCTCCAACACAGAAAGGCTTGGGGGGCTCAGAAGCTTACATACAGTCCTGGATACAGCACATCTGAAAATGGACTACATTACTTACAGGAAAGGTAGGAAACAGGCTTACAGTTTTATGTAAAAAAAAAAAAGAAAAAAAAAAACAGTAGTAAAAACAATTCACATGCAGTGCAAGTTGGCACACGAGCAATATTAGGCCAAACACAAAAATGCAATTAAATTAAAAAGGACTAAAAGCAAGTGCAGAAAGATTTTATTGGGTAGAATGTGACTGGGGGAGTGTCCCAGATCAAATCCACAATAGGGCGGGCAACTGCAAAAGCCACCAAATTTAAACTACAAACCCAAAATAGAGAGGGTGGGTAGGACAAAACAGTTTCAACAGAGATCTAAGCAACAACTAACAGCACAAACTCTAAAACCAAAAAAATAAACTCAGTTCTGTATATTTGCAGATAGATTGGAAAGCAGTCTCTCAGAACACAGGTTCCAGCAATTCCAGCAAATAATGAATTCCAAATTCCAGCAAATAAATAAATGAATAAATTATCCTGAAGGGACTTAAACATATCCCTAGCGACTTCACCAAACAAGTGTTTATCAAGAGGGGCATCCATCAACTTAGCCTTAATATCATCAGGTAAATGTTTGAGCTGAAGCCAAGAATAATTTCTCATCACAGACCCACAAAAGCAGTAGCCCTAGAGGAAGCATCTGCTGCATCACAACTATACTTGGTGGAATGATGAGGAAGTCCCTAAAAGAGAACGGGCAGAAGTCTGGAAGGTCATAAATAACTTAACACACCTGGGATAAGACAGCCAACAAGTACCTGTACATATGGGTCTGACAATTAACAGCACTAAAAGCCAAGGTAGCAGAGGTATAAACCTTCTTGCCTAGCCTTTCCATGGTCCTGCTATTTTTATCAGAGGGCAGTAATTTATGAGAAGGAAGCAACTGACAGGGTTTGTCAGAGGCTGCAGATTCCACCGAGGGGTCAGCAGCAGGATATTTGTACAAAAATGTACAGTTCTCAGGCACCCTATAGAATCTATCTAGATTCTTTGGATCAGGGGGCTAAGAGTCTGCAGCCTTAAAAGCACTGGAAAATGCATCCAACAAGGCAACCAAAACAGGAGGAACAGCAGAACATTTAGGAGAATCCATCTGTAACAACTCACAGTATATTTTATGTACCATAGAGACAAACTCATTTAAAGAACTCCATCATCCTGGAGATTTTGTCCCCAAAAGAAATCTCTTCAAAGGGAGTATCAGGACTAATAGATTCCTCTTCCTCAGATCCCCGGTCCAAAAGAGAAGGAATCTATGAACAGTAAAGCAAGGAATTTCTCATCTGAATCCATCTCCTCCTCAGAGGAATCCTGTTCCCTGGGTCTTTTTTTAGGTGAGTAGAGGACCAAGAAGGAGCTGGAACAGAAACTCCTTGAAAAGGTTACAATGCCATCAAAGCACTAAAGAAACCCTGAATGAAGGCCTGCTATTCACTCAGTGGATCCTTAGCAGCAGGAGAAATATGTTTTCCCTTTTGCTTTTTTTCTTCAATGGGATGTCCGCCTTAAACTTTGGAAGGCTGTGACTCAGGACGGCATTCAATGATGGCAGTAGGGACTTCAACTATTACCTAAGGAACACCATAGGCTCCTCAGAAATAATCACCCATTTCAGAGGCTGAGGGTGAACCATGGATGTCTGCAAAGCCTCCTCAGACGTGCTTAAAGTCGGATCCCCGCTGGCCTCCAGCCTGGTTGCTGCAGAGGAGTCCCAACGACAAAGCTGGGCGAACCTCCGGGCATTTACTCGCCTTGGGACAGACATCCAGTGCAGGCTGAAAAGCAGAAGATTCTAGCCTAGGCTTCTTGGCCGCCTTCTTCACTGATGGCTGTACACTGGAGTGGGAAGTACTCTCCACTGTGTCTTTCACAAGAAGCTTAAGAGACTGATATTCAAGATAAAGTGCCAAAGAAGATAGTCCACTATAATGGGTTTTAGGTACAAAAGCCAGAAAAATGGAACAGGACTTATGGTCGTGAGAGGCACAAAAAAAATTACCCTTCTTGTATGACATGAAACCCTATAAATAACAATAAAACACTCCATCTCTCAACCTATTTCTATTAATGTCACATTAGCATACTCCCCCTAGTCATATTATCCCTCATAACTCCACCTACTCAAGCCAGACCAGTATTTCAGTACTCTAATTAAAAATATGCGTCTTACCAACATTCAATACTATCCAGCCTACTCGTCACATTTTACCTTCTTGCATGCTACCAAAATCAACAAATGACCATAATCCACTCCCCACACCAACCCATACTCTACCCTTCCACAAAACCAAACCATCAATTATATAATTACCCTTCCACAAAACCAAACCACCAATTATATAATTACCCTTCCACAAAACCAAACCACCAATTATATAATTACCCTTCCACAAAACCAAACCACCAATTATATAATTACCCTTCCACAAAACCAAACCACCAATTATATAATTACCCTTCCACAAAACCAAACCACCAATTATATAATTACCCTTCCACAAAACCAAACCGATTATATAATTACCCTTCCACAAAACCAAACCAATTATATAATTACCCTTCCACAAAACCAAACAACCAATTATATAATTACCCTTCCACAAAACCAAACAACCAATTATATAATTACTCCACAAATATACAACCACTCATCTACTGAATTTTTCTCATAAATTATGTTCAATCAAATAATGTACCAAACCCATTCTGCAAATATACTAAAAACTCCTAAGCAAACAACCATCTATTCCTTATCAACTCATTACTCGAATCTTGGTACCACAAAATCTGAAAATTTGCAACCAATTCAAAAAACTCATCCCACCACTGCCACTCCCTCTATACCCCACAAATGGCTTGAACTACCCAATGACCTCCAGTTACTTAGAACTCACCATTGCCCATAAGCTCATCTTTAAACCTGCCAACTGCCCCTCTCTTGCTATATCCTTAAAACCCTACATACCCAACCGCTCATTCAGATCTAAAAAAACAAAATCTCCTTCAGGACCACAAACCATCACGTCCTCCTGACTAACTACTACTGTCGTACCCCTTAGCTAAACAGTGGAAGTCTCTCCCCCTCCCACCTACGCAACCTATCATACCATACCAATTTCAAATCTCAGTTATTCTCTCATCTATCTTCCAAATGGAAATGCTTGTGTCACGCTCCAACCCATTCAACCCCCTCTCTTTCTACCTTGCACTGTAATCACCACCAATTACCACTACTATTGCTTCATCTCAACCTAAAACAATCTCTCCCCTACCAGGGGCAGATCTTCTCTCTACTGTCTGATGTACTACACTTTCCAATACAAACATGCTGATACGTTTTCCGTGCACAATGTTTCACCTTACCTACTAAGGGCTAGTAACTAAATGTTTAAATGTTAACTTACTAAGGGCACACAACTACATGTTTATTTTTCTGTATGAACTAGGTTTTCTTTTGTAACATGTAATGTGTTGGAGCTTTGTTCCCTGGGCCTCCACTGAAAACGGGCTCTTTATGGCCCAGTGGACTTCCCCTGTCATCAACCTTAAATAAATTACAAATAAAACAAAGTGGAGATATACACCCCAACCCAGGCCCTCTCCCCACACAACATAATCTCTTAGGGTCTGACATGCCACTCGCCTCAAACTTCACCAATACACAGATTACCAACTCAGATTTCCTCATGATAAATATGAACCTTAGAAGCATTTTGAATAAAACCTCTGAATTTCATGCTACCCTTAGCCACTAGAGACCAGCTATACCTATACTAACAGAAACCTGGTTAAAAGCCACACATACAAGACACACAGATTACTAACCCATGGTTACAACATCCATAGGCTAGACAGAAATCACAAGAAGGATGGGGGAACAGACAATCTGTAAGGATAACCTTAAAGTCGAAAGACTACCTTGTAACCACCCAGCCCCCCAAAAAATTGAAATCTTAATCTCACTCCTCCAAATTAACTCAAACACATAATTAACATAGCAGTCTACATTCCCTCTGGAAATAACCCAACCTCCATCGAAGACCTCCTTTACTGCTGTTTATCACCATAAAAGCAGGAATCCATAATAATGGGAGATTTCAACCTAGCTTGGGCTACCCGCATTCATGACAATTCATCCAGTTTCAGAGATCTACACAGGTACTGCCAATGATGCAAACTCCAACCAGGACTGAAAAACACAGTAATAAATATTCTATACCAGATTGGTCTCTTATAAATACACCCGCTCACTACGGTCAATCAGGCTGTCTCAGAGACGGTCTACGTGATCACAGACTTGCCTGCCTAATTCAACATATTCATCCTCCCAAAATACTACTTAAAATACATATGCAATAAAAGAAAATTCTCACCTGAAGCATTTAAAACCCTTTTGCAAAAATATGACTGGTTCTCCACTCAAACACCTCCATCTCGACATGACTGTCCAATACTTTAATGATAAATTTATCAATATCCTAAATCAGCTAACTCCCCTCAGAAAAATCCATAGTAAATCCAAACCTACTCTTTGGCTCACAGAAGAAACCAAAAAACTCTTTTTATTTAGAGACAGAGCCTGATATCATTACTATGACACAAAAAAATGAATAATCACTACACAACTCTCGAGAGCTCCGTAATTTATCTAAGAAAACAAATTAAACATGACAAAAATGCATATCCTTGAAAAATATATTCATACACAACTGCTACAATATCTACTACATAATAACCTATCATCCCCTTCCCAACATGGGTTTAGGCCTAAAACATAGCACCATTACAACCCATGTTAACTTCACCAATTCAGTTAACCACCTCTGAAAAAATGGTCACCATGTCTCGTATCCGTTTCTGGATATGTCAAAAGCTTTGGACACAGTTTACCACCAGACACTTCTTAATGAACTAGCCTCCCTAGATCTATCCCAAGTCCACCCTGTTATGGATTCCTAATTATCAGACCGCCAGCAAGCAGTCAAATAGAAGAATAACTATCATGCCTGCTGTCTCAAGTCACTGTACCTCAGGGGTCAAAAGTTGGTCAACTACTATTTTCCACATTCACAAACAAATTATCCACAGCCACTTGATATTTATTTATTGACATTTGTTAACCGGGTTGGTCCAGCTGGTCTTGTGGCCCATTTTCAGTGGAAACCCGAGGAGAAAAGCTCAAGGAGAAAAGTAAAATAATATACATTAACATGTGAACAGGAATTGAACAAAAATTTCAGAAAAACAGACATTTTGAAGACAGCAAAACTGGTAACATATACATTAACATGTGATTGACGTGATCAAAAATTGAAATTATACAAGAGAATTTAAGAAACAAAAATAGAGAGATAAATTTAAACACTAGTAGTTATGTCTATCTCATGTTATCAGGGTTATGATTTATTTACATAGATACATAAAGAGTTTGTTCCAATCAGATTTGAGTATTAAGTAGAAATAAGTACCCACAAATAGGGGGAATACTTTGTAGAGTGGGAGGGGTAGTAAGAGGCGTACCCAAGGAGGGGAGAGAGGGGTTAGGTTGTGTCCTGACAGGGACAGATTTTGGAGTTAAGTAGATAGAGTTTTAATTTTTCTCTAAAGTGGTATGGGTGAGTGGTGGACCACATGTCTCTAGGAAGTTTGTTCCAAGTTTGGGTGATGGAGTTTTTATATAAGAGTTTGCCTACTGCTTTTTTTGGTTGGTAGGTGTGTAGTAGTAGCTAATTTGAGGTACGGAGACTACGATAAGGTGTGTAGATAGAGATGAAGGAAGACAGCACAGGAGAAGATGAAGGCTTACAGAGAATGAAGTGTAACATTTGAAGTTGTGATAGCAACAGAAGGTGGGTGAAGTCAAGCCAGTGGAGAGATGCAAGGGGCAAGCAGTGACGAGTGTTGTATGGAGAGTTAGTGATGAATCTACTTATCTTATAAGTTTGTTGGACTTTAAGGTTATGGTTTGAATGCTGAACACAGGGGCAGCATAAAGAAGGGAGGGGAGGAGGAGAGCTAGAGCAAGGGAGAGTCTAGCATTTGGAGTTAGACATCTTTTGCTACTATAAAATACACCTAGTTTCTGGTTAGTCTTTTATGCATTTGAGAAGGTGCATATTAAATCTGAGTTCATCATCGATGATGACTCCTAGCGATATGCATTAATTACGTAATATACTGACAATTCTTCCCTTATTTACTCAGCACACTCCATCTCTTCACTCCTTCAAACAACCCAAAAAGCCTTCAATGACATCGAAAGTTACCCATCTGATGCTCAATTTGTTCTCAACCGAAATAAAACTAAGCTCATGTTCTTTACTAGTAACAAAACTGTACCAGTAGAGCATACTAAACTCTTAGGAGTTAACACTGACAACAACCGGAGGTTCGACAAACACCTAGCCATAACCATCACAAAAGGTACAAATCAAACTAGACTCGCTGTATAGCATCAAACATTTCCTAACTGACCCACCAGACAAGCTATACCCAGAACACACCTACTTTCCACCCTCCTTCATGCTTCACCTACACTTACAAACCTCAGAAAAATGGAGTTAAATAAATTGGAGTCCTGCTACAACAAAATAGCAAGATTTGCCTCAAAGCACCCTTCGAGATGACAGCACCACAATGCATTGCAGCATCTTAGATATCTTACTCTTTAGCACTGCTGAGTCTAAGCACCGGCCCCACAATGCATTGCAGTATCTTACATCTCTTACTCTTTAGCACTGCTGAGTCTAAGCACCGGCCCCACAATGCATTGCAGCATCTTACATCTCTTACTTTTTAGCACTGCTGAGTCTAAGCACCGGCCCCACAATGCATTGCAGCATCTTACATCTCTTACTCTTTAGCGCCGGCCTTTTTACTCCTTACATTTGGTATTACTCTGCAAGGAATACGTTTAGTCCCCGTGTGAAATCACTGCGTGTATTACATAAGTTACTACTGGTCTGGGGTCTAAATAATGTCACTGTCTTACATTACATATGCTACAAACCTATATGGTGCAACTTCTTCTCTGCCTATGTTAACATACTGTAGTTACTTAGAATGCTACTGTTTTAAATAGGATTATGTTACTGATATATATATATATATATATAAATACACACACATAGTTATTTGAAAATTTCTTTTTGGAGCTTTTCGCCTCAGGTGAAAATGGGCCCTTGGCTTACACAGACCTTCCTGGTAAACAAATATAAAATAAATAAAATAAGTAAAAAAGAACCCCAAAGGAGCACGTGGACCAGCAATGTTTGGACTGGTGGCAAAGATGTTCTGAGGATGGTATGATTGGAAATCATCACCTGTATGCGTTACCCTACATGAGGAGCACAGGTGGGATGTATGGCATACCTTAAAGCAACATAAAGGCTTTGGTATACTGGCTGGACATCGGGCTGCCTTTGGCAGGGGATTCCTAATGCAATGAATACTGCAACAGTGAAATGGAAGGACATCACAAAATTCACCTATGTCTCTAATGGACACAGACAGCCTGTAAATGATTAATTTCCCAGGCCCCTGCTTGTTAATGTTTCACCTCCCAAGTCCCTGCTTACACTTATCATGGGCACCAGAACATGTCAGGGATTTGGGATGCATGGTAAGGCTTAAAAAAGTGGTTGTTGGCCTAGTAAACCACCCATGAACCTATAGGGGGAAGGAGGACTCAACAACAGTCATAGAATACTCCTCTCCTCACATTTTTAAATAATTCAGGGGAATCTCTTATTTTTAAATGTCTCTGAAACTGACAGATAGTCAAGTTAGTGGAGACGTAGCCATAAGGGGGATCTGTCAGTGTGTTTATGAACTGAAAAGTACAGTTTTGTACCTACCATAAATGTAGATGTTAGAGGATCCACATTGCTGCAGTCATAACCTGTGGGTAGTCCGCTGTCCTCGGTCGGCCCAAATACCAAAGAGTTAGGCTGGCGTCGGTCATGGTCGCCCGGAGCTGACGTCAGTACGTAGTAGTACTTAAGCGCATGACCGACGCCATATCCTCAGTCTTTCTTGCCCCAGATGTCAGAAGGCCTTAAAAAGGAAAGGCCAGAGCCAAAATAGTAAATACCTAACAACCACAAGAGAGAAAATAACAATTATCCCAAAGGAAAAAACAGCAACCCCAAACTATAGAGGGGAAGGAGGGAGGGAAAATAGGACTGCAGCAATGTGGATCCTCGAACATCTACATTTATGGTAGGTACAAAACTGTACTATGTTCTTCGTCTCACATTGCTGCAGTCATAACCTGTGGGTTGAATCCCAAAGCAAAGGAAAAGGGAGGCTGGCAAATTAAAAAGCATTAGGAGCTGCTAACATGCCCTGTAAAACTGCAGTGGCAAACCCAGCCCTGGACTTGGAATAAAGAGGGAGATGGTAATGCTAAGTAAAAGTGTGTACTGAACTCCAAGTAGCTGCTTCCAAAATATCCTTAGTAGCTACCCCCCCTCAAAAAGGCAGTAGATGTGGCAGTAGCCCTAGTGGAATGAGGTCTGATCCCAGCAGAAACATTCTTCCCATGATGAGAATAACAAAAAGCAATACAATGACCAATCCACTTAGAAATAGTTTGCTTTGAAACAGCTTTCCCTTGTGAACCCAGAGCAAAAGAAATAAATAACTGTTGAGTCTGCCTGAACTCTTTAGTTCTGCTCAAATAATAACGTAGCTGCCTGTGAATGTCCAAAGAATGCAAGACTTTTTCCCCCTTATTTTGGGGATCAGCATAAAAAGTAGGCAAATGAATAGACTGGTTCAAGGCCACATTAGAAATCACTTTAGGCATAAAAGTAGGGTTAGTACGGAAAGACACCCTATCCTTATGGAATACCAGAAAAGGTTCAACTGCCATGAGTGCCTGCAATTCAGAGACCCTCCTAGCAGAGGTAATGGCCAACAAAAAAGCAGTTTTCCAAGACAAAAACTTCAGCTCAGACGAAGCTGCAGGTTCGAAAGGAGGTAAAGTAAGCTTCTCCAACACAAAACTGAGATCCCAGGAAGGAGTAGGAGCTCTACGTGGGGGTCTTATATTTTTTGCCCCTCTAAGAAATTGCTTAAACAAAGGATGAGAAAATAAAGGAGGGTCACAATCATAGTGAGCAGAAATGGCTGCAGCATGAACCTTCACAGAGGAAAATGACAAACCCTTGTCTAGTAATTCAGTAAGGTACTGTAGCGTAAAACTCAAATTAGGTACTGAGACATCAAAGCCCTTTGCTGTGCTCCAAAGAAAAAATCTCCTCCATTTATCAGCATAAACTTTTCTAGTACTGGGCCTGGCTTCCAAAATGACATCTAAAACCTGTTGAGGAAGCTGAGACCCCACAGGCTCTAAAACAGAATACGCCAGGCTGTTAGATGCAGGGACTGCACCCTGACATTGAGCAAATGATTGCTTGACTGGGACAACAAGTGAGGAATCTGAGGCAGAGGCCAAGGAGGCTCCTGAATTAAACTCCTCAGCAGAGGATACCAGTGCTGACGTGGCCAATCTGGTGCTATTAGAATCATGCAAGGCTTGTCCCGCCTGACTTTCAAGAGTACCTTGGGAAGGAGAGGCAGAGGAGGGAAAGCATAGACGTGAAGGTTGTTCCAACTGAAAGATAGAGCATCCACTTTCCAAGCTTTTGGGTGAAACATCTTTGTGCAAAATTTTGGTAGTTGGAAATTTAGTGGAGAAGCGAACAGATCTATGTCTGGAGTTCCCCAAGCCATTGTCAACTGTTGGAATACCTGAGGATCCAATTTCCAATTGTGGGGGTCCACAATTTGTCTGCTCAATACACCTGCTAGGGAGTTCTGTGCTCCTGGCAGAAACCATGCTTGAAGAGTGATGTGTCTCCCACAATATCATTGCTTGTCTGCAAAGAGGGTAAGAATGGGTTCCCCCCTGCTTGTTGATGTACCACATGACTGTTGTGTTGTCTGTTCGAATCAACACCTGTCCTGGTTGAAGTAGGTCCTTGAAGGCCATCAGGGCAAATTGGACTGCTAACATCTCCTTCATGTTGATATGCAAATGTTGTAGTCTGGGAGGCCACGTGTCTTGAAACCATTTCCCATTGAAGTGTGCTCCCCAAGCCAAGTCTGAGGCATCCGTCGTTATGATCTGACTCGCCTCTGGTCGGGTCACAGAGAGTCCCTTGTTTAGGTGACATTCCTGCGCCCACCACAAGAATTCCTTCTGGATGCAAGGTATTATCCGAATGACAGTGTCCAAATCGCGGCAGTGTTGAGTCCATACAGTTTTGAGATACCATTGTAGCTTCCGCATATGCAGTTTGGCATTGGGAAGTACCAGAATGCAAGCTGCCATGAACCCCAAGGCTTGAAGGACTGTCCTTGCAGTCAGCCTGGACAGTACTGATAACTGCTGGAAGTATAGGTGAAGAGTTCTTTGTTTGTCCGGGGTCAGAAAAGCCATCTGAGAAGTTGTATTCAGTCTCACACCCAGAAAGCACATGTCCTGAGAGGGCACTAGACTGGACTTTATTTCGTTCACAGAATACCCTAGGCACCTTAAAACTGCCATTACATACTGTAGCTGTTGAAGTAACTTGTCTTTGTCTTGAGCAAGAATCGGGCAATCGTCCAGATAAGGATAAATTTGTATTCCCCTCTGTCTGAAGAAAGCTATTACAGGAGCCAGAACCTTTGTGAACACCCTGGGCGCAGTAGATAAACCAAAGGGCAATGCAGAGAACTGATAATGGGAAGTACCAGCCCGAAATCGCAGGAATCTCCTGCAGCTGGGCCTGATAGGAATGTGAAGATAGGCCTCTTTGAGATCCAGGGTTACCATCCAGTGATCTTTGCCTAGCATAGGCAGAAGTTGTTGTAATGTTAACATCTTGAACTTTGGAATGTCTAGGTAGGTATTGAGAATGGACAAATCCAGAATTGGCCTCCAAGTGTTTCCTTTCTTTGGCACTAGGAATAGACGGGAATAAAACCAGAGGCCTACTTCTGACGGAGGTACCACCTGGATTGCTCCTATCTGTAAAAGCAAAGAAATTTGTTCCTGAGCCTCCAGCCTTTGCTGAGGAGGCACATCCGGCATGCCTTTGAAAGGAGGAAAAGTGTGAAAATAAAACTTGTAACCTTGATTTATTATTTCCAACACCCATTTGTCCTGGGTGACCAAATGCCAGTTTTGTTTGAAAAGTGCCAACTTTCCTCCTAGAGGAGCTGCCAGAAAAGAAGGATCTGGCAGCTGAAAATACAGGTCATTGGGTCCGTTTACGAAAAGGCTGACCCCTGCCCTCACCAGAAGACTGTGCAGGAGAACTCCAAGTCCTAGGTCTGAAAGAACCCTGAGCGTGAGCCCTGCCTCTACCACGTCTAGACCTGCCCTTAGACTGAAAATCCGAAGAAGGGTAGGACCATCCTCTAGCAGGCCAATTTAAACTTAGGGGGCTGCACCTGCAAAAAATCCTTGACCGTCTGCATAGACTTAGCTTTATCTTCCATCTTTTTCAAAACTGACTCCACAGGAGAAACAAAAAGAACTTCAGATTGTAGAGGAGCATCCAAAATCCGAGCTTTAACATGCTCTGACAAATTTTGATCCTTAAGCCAGGCATGTCTACGAATAACTGAACCAGTAGCAGCCACCCTGGATGAAGCCTGAAGAGCATCGAAACCACACTGCAAAGAATGTTTTCCAACTTGATCTGAAGCGTGAACCAACTCCTGCAATTCCTTGCACTCTATACCCTCAGATAAAGCATCCACCTTAGATTTCAATTGGCCTAACAAAAAGTTCTGATACTTCAGCATATGAAACTGGCAATTTAAAGCCCTCATAGCCAACGTCGAAGAGGTGTACACTTTTTTCCCCCACCTATCCAACGCTCTAGAATCTTTATCCAAAGGAACTGGATTCTTAACCACAGAAGCCCTGACACCCTTTGGCCCTTGAATAATAGTTTCTGTGTCAGCTCTAGGACTCTTATACAAATATTTATGTGCTTCTGGAACTCTGTAATATCTGTCTGGCTTGACAGGGGCAGGGGGTAAAGAATCAGGACTAAGTGAAGCTTCAGAAAAAACATCCTGAACAACATCTAAGACAGGGGGAATAGCCAAAGGCCTATGTTGTGGTAAAAACAAAAATCCCCTAAGCCTTTTTCGAGAATCTGAAAAATCCTGACCTTCCCACTTGAAATGTTCCCTCATGAAATGTAAAGTTTCAGAAAAGGAAAAATCCTCTGGAGGAGAAGCAGAAGGACAGGAATCCTCTGCATCCGAATCTGAATAGGGAGGGAAATCCTGAATATCCTCAGCTGAGGTCTCAGAGTAGAATGCTCCATTCCCTCTAAATTTGTCTCCACCCTAGGCCTCTTCTCTGGGGGGGGCATAGAACCCCTGATCAAAGTAATCAAATCCTCTGCCATTTTCAACATATGTTTTTTTAGGAACAGAAGCTGAAGAACTAGGGCTATGGCCAGTACCAGTAAGACCAGGTTTAGCCTTAGCATGGCCTTTAGCCACTGAGGTAGAAGGCCTAATAACCTTTTGTAAGGATGGAACTACAGATACTTGAGAAGCACCCTCGGCCTGGCCTAACTCCTGAGAGGCCAACTCCTGCAAAAGTAAAGGTTCCCCCTGGGATTCAGCTGAGACCTCGGCCGGATCCACAGATTCAACCGGAGGTTCCATAGAACCGGCGTCCGCAACGGACGACTCATCCGGTTTAGACCTTAAAGATTTATCTTTACGTTTTTTAGCGGTAGCGGGCGTCGGAGGATCCGACGGCATGTTGTAGTTACACCGCTTACCGAAAACAAGCCTGGCACAGTCTAATCTTCGTTTAATGGTGCGCTTATTAAATCTAGCACAAAAGCGACACCCGACTACGTCGTGTTCAGGCCCCAAGCAAGGAATACAGAGAGAATGATAGTCCCTATGAGGTATCTGTTTCCCACAAGAAATACAATTATTAACTTTTTCTGACATCCGGATTAACTGAGGCAAGAAAAGACAAAAATTTTCCCCAACGGGGTACTTAGCCCAACTTGGTCTTCGGTCTGAAACTCGAAAATTGAAAATTTCAGAACGCCGAATGGCACTTGCAAACGCTGCTTCTGCTTCGGACCACGCGGCAAGAAAGACTGAGGATATGGCGTCGGTCATGCGCGTAAGTACTACTACCTACTGACGTCAGCTCCGGGCGACCATGACCGACGCCAGCCTAACTCTTTGGTATTCGGGCCGACCGAGGACAGCGGACTACCCACAGGTTATGACTGCAGCAATGTGAGACGAAGAACATCCAAGTTCACACATTTCTCCGACAGTTACCTGTGGGCCTTTTGTAAGGATGCTAAAAGTATGACAAATAGTTATCTGTGGGCCTTTTGTAAGGACGCTAAAGGTATGACAAATAGTTATCTGTGGGCCTTTTGTAAGGACGCTAAAGGTATGACAAATAGTTATCTGTGGGCCTTTTGTAAGGACGCTAAAGGTATGAAATAGTTATCTGTGGGCCTTTTATAAGGATGCTAAAGGTATGACAAATAGTTATCTGTGGGCCTTTTATAAGGACGCTAAAGGTATGACAAATAGTTATCTGTGGGCCTTTTGTAAGGACGCTAAAGGTATGACAAATAGTTATCTGTGGGCCTTTTGTAAGGATGCTAAAGGTATGACAAATAGTTATCTGTGGGCCTTTTATAAGGATGCTAAAGGTATGACAAATAGTTATCTGTGGGCCTTTTATAAGGATGCTAAAGGTATGACAAATAGTTATCTGTGGGCCTTTTATAAGGATGCTAAAGGTATGACAAATAGTTCAGTGTACATGCACTGCAGAAAACCTGCACGTATTTTCAAACCTGCAAAAAACTTGTAACATTTTTCTAGTAAAAGTGCAGTAGAGGAGCAACAGTGCTGTGAAAAACATTTCATCCACACTTGTACAGCTTATTTCCTATCTAAAGCTATGTTGACATGCATGGAACTGAAATTTTCTGGTTTGTTCTGTAGGGTACTTATATGAAAAACTTGAGACAGCAGGCTAAAATCATGCCACAGGGGGATAAAGCCCTCACTATGTCTCAGACAATTCTGGCTCAATTAGTGACCGAGACATCTAAGGGACTGGTAAGTAGGGATGGGTGTTCACATCCTGAGGAAAAGGTGTTCATCTAGGCATTACCTGTTGAGGGGTGGGTCCTATCCCTCAGACATAGATGAAAGTGTGGGAGGTATAAGGGTAGTCACTAACTCCACCATGACAACAAGGATGAGGTAAAGACCCAGAATGCTTAAATGAACCTTGTCTGCCCCAACACTGGTGCAGCAAGTCCAGAGGAGATTACATGGGGTAAGGAGACCTTACATAGGATGGGAGCCATGACACCGGTGCTCTGGCCCAGCAATTAAGGAGCCTCAATCCTTACCACTAACACCAGAGCCTCATATATGAGGAAAGGGTAACAAATACACACAGTAAAGTGCAATTTCTCTTAAGAGCACACAGAGATCAGTCAGTCCGAGGCTGGTCGCTCCCTTGCTCCCCAGGTTCCCAATAAGACTCCCCACTGGCACAGCTATAGGGTCCAGATCTCAGCCAGCTGGGCAAGCTAAAATCTCCAGCACCATTTCTGTCCAACCAGTGCTTCGTGTCCCTGCCCAAGTAGCTGACACACACACACTTTCAGAGAAGAGTTTATACAACCACACAGACACTTCTGGGGAAGGCTGGCACAGGTTCTCCAGCTGTGCCCCTTTTACCCAGACTATACGGTAGTACAGCTGCCACCACCCAGCTAATATTATCAGCTACCCAAAGGCCCTTAAAAGGGTTTCCAATTATTACTGTGCAATATTATTATCCAATTGGTAAGTGTGACTAATCAGTCAAGGCTTATTAGAGTGGCTTTGTACAGTTTTAACAAAGGCATGCAAGTACTCTTAAGAACTTAAATTATCTCTACACAAAAACCAGCCACAGTTAAAATGTTTTAAAATATTTAATCATAATTAAAACTACAAGACAATGCTTTCTACTATACAGTCAATGCTAGTCAAAAGTTCAGAGATCACACAGAAATACTTACAATAAATCAGTAGTACAGTTCTGACATCACAGAAAAACACAGTCTAATATTTCTAGCTTCTAGCTATCTACAATAAAATGCACTTCTAAAATAACTTACTTGCATAGAGCAACAGGCAGTGTGGTAAGTTAGATAGTCAGACAAAAATGCTCAATAATCTCTGGTTCTCACTGTTTAAATTGAAACTTCAGTTCTGATATAACATTACATCATATTTTACATTTTTCTGGTGTTCCCAGGCTGACAAACTGCATTTAAATTATTTTACACTTAGAGCAATAAAGGACATTCCACATGTAAATTCTGGTCATTAACTTTAGCCTTAAAACAATAGGCAGGATGCTTACTCCAGACTCATCCACTCCAAATTCTAACTTCAAATGAACAAAGTAATTTTAATTTCAAAGGACCAACAAGAAATGTTTGACTTAGCTTTCTTTACAGCAGATGGCAATGTTGAAACATTGTTTTAAGTTCAACATTTCAGAGTATTTACAAATGATAGAATTATGTACCAAATTCTATTTGACTAGGCTGGCAGCCTTCACCCATCTCTACCAGTCTTCATGGGAGCATTGAAACAAATTGACATTGGTGGCATTGGGGGGGGTAGGATGGAAGCACTGAAACAAGCTGATGTTTGGCAGCATTGGGGAGCAGGATGGAAGCACTGAAATGAGCTGATGGTTGATGGCATTGGAGGGGCAGGATGGAGGCACTGAAACAAGCTGATGGTTGGTGACATGGGGCAGTAGGATGGAAGCACTGGAAAGAACTGATGGTTGGTGGCATGGGAGGGAAGGATGAAAGCACTGAAACGAGCTGATAGTTGGCAGCATTGGGGGCAGGATGGGGGGGTAGGATGGAATCACTGAAACAAGCTGATGGTGGCATGGGGGGCAGGATGGAAGCACTGAAATGAGCTGATAGTTGGCGGTATTGGGGGGCAGGATGGAAGCACTGAAAAGAGCTGATGGTTGGCACATTGGGGGGGGGCAGGATGGAAACAGTGAAACGAGCTGATGGTTGTCAGTATTAGGGGGTGAATCTGACTAATCAGAGCAATTAATTAAAGGGTCAGAACTTCCTGGGAAACCTTATACAGCTTGAACATGAAAATCAAGTTAATGGAAACTTTCTCTATAAGATGACAGCTGAGTGAGTCAGTTGGAATGTGTGTGTGTGTGTGTGTGTGTGTGTGTGTGTGTGTGTGTGTGAGCTGCTGTTGACAAGACAGATTGTCTACTTCAAGCATCTTTGCGTGTGAATTATTTGCAGTCTCTTTCAGTATGGTATTAATCTTTGCGTGCGAGTTATTTGCAGTCTCTTTCAGTATGGTATTAATCTTTGCGTGCGAGTTATTTGCAGTCTCTTTCAGTATGGTATTAATCTTTGCCTGTGAGTTATTTGCAGTCTCTTTCAGTATGGTATTAATCTTTGCGTGTGAGTTATTTGCAGTCTCTTTTAGTACGGTATTAATCTTTGTGTGCGAGTTATTTGCAGTCTCTTTTAGTACGGTATTAATCTTTGCCTGTGAGTTATTTGCAGTCTTTTAGTACAGTATTAATCTTTGCATGTGAGTTATTTGCAGTCTCTTTTAGTACGTTATTAATCTTTGCGTGCGAGTTATTTGCAGTCTCTTTCAGTATGGTATTAATCTTTGCCTGTGAGTTATTTGCAGTCTCTTTTAGTACGGTATTAATCTTTGCGTGCGAGTTATATGCAGTCTCTTTTAGTACGTTATTAATCTTTGCGTGCGAGTTATTTGCAGTCTCTTTTAGTACGGTATTTAGTACGATATTAATCTTTGCATGCGAGTTATTTGCAGTCTCTTTTAGTATGGTATTAATCTTTGCGTGCGAGTTATTTGCAGTCTCTTTTAGTATGGTATTAATCTTTGTGTGAGTTATTTGCAGTCTCTTTTAGTATGGTATTAATCTTTGCGTGTGAGTTATTTGCAGTCTCTTTTAGTATGTTATTAATCGTTGCGTGCGAGTTATTTGCAGTCTCTTAGTATGGTATTAATCTTTGCGTGTGAGTTATTTGCAGTCTTTTAGTACGGTATTAATCTTTGCGTGCGAGTTATTTGCAGTCTCTTAGTATGGTATTAATCTTTGCCTGTGAGTTATTTGCAGTCTCTTTTAGTATGGTATTAATCTTTGCCTGTGAGTTATTTGCAGTCTCTTAGTATGGTATTAATCTTTGCGTGTGTGTTATTTGCAGTCTCTTTTAGTATGGTATTAATCTTTGCGTGTGAGTTATTTGCAGTCTCTTTTAGTATGGTATTAATCTTTGCGTGTGAGTTATTTGCAGTCTCTTTCAGTACGGTATTAATCTTTGCGTGTGAGTTATTTGCAGTCTCTTTTGGTATTAATCTTTGCTAAATGATACTACTTTTCCAGTGCCATCTTTCTTTCCAAACATTTTCATCTTACAGTTCTTTGTGAACAGCATAGCAGTCTCTAGATTTGTAAATTGCTTTGTGTAAATGTTGAGTTTCACAATTAAATTTGACAAGCTTCTGCCTAGCTGGTTATTAATATTCATAAGGTTACAACAGAAACTTTGCGAAGGTTAACACTGGCACCTGCCTTTGCAAAGAAAGAAATGCTGCTTAGCTAGTTAGCATAAGTTAAAAGTACAGTTGATTCATTTGAACAGTGTGCAGTAATTGTGTCAGGGTCGTGCCAAGACTGGTCCGTCTGGTGGCATGCCATTACCATAAAAACAAAGATACTGTGGTAGTCAAAGATAATAGTAGCCTCTCACAGCAATAACAGTGTGTGTGTGTGTGTGTGTGTGTGTGTGTGTGTGTGTGTGTGTGTGTGTGTGTGTGTGTGTGTACTTGCCTAAGAATAAGGTCAGTGAACCCCAAAGAGGCCAGTGGTAATAACTCTGTACTTAGCTATAAGGGGAAGAAACAGCCCATGGTAGCAGCGTGCATTTGTTATATGCTCTTAAGGCCAACTGTCTCATGATGATGACGATAATGATTTATTATTACTATTTAGGAAGTTTCCTCTGGGTGCTCTGGTTTCCTCCCACATCCCAAAGACATGCTGCAGGTGGATTGGACACACTAAATTGGCCCTAGGTGCGATTGCATGCGTGTGCCTTCTGTGAAAGGTTGGGCGCAGGGCTGGCAACTTGACACCGTAAAACTCCACTGCCAATCATGAGCGGACAGGTGATCCGCTGTGGCAACCTCAACCAGGAAAAGCCGAAAGAAAAAGAAGAAGAATTATTACTATTTAGGAAAGCGGTGTGAATTTGCAGGACCTTGTAACTGACATGTTAACTGACGCTGAGCTAAAGCCTCTAACTTTATAGGCCCCATCAGTACTTTGCTAACCTACGTCAGCAGAAAGTAAATCATTCACAACTTCTTCCAGTAATGAATGGAAGAATCTATTACACTGGTAGCTAGATCCAAACACCTGGATGTAGGCTTACAAAGGGGGTTTAAAAGTGGGCATGTATATTCATAAGAACTACTTCCAAGAGCTTCTGACTGAAGAAAACCACAGAAAAGATGCAGTGCCCTAAATGCAGCCTGCAGTGAAAGAAAAGGAGGGTGAGGAACCCACCCTGGGAGACACAGAACTAAGGAAAAATGAAGCAAGGGAAGGCAGCAGGCTCAGACAAGGTCACTGCAAATATATTCACAGCAATATGGAGAGCAAGGTGTATCCCAGATGACTACAGAATAACCATTCTACTGCTAGAGTAGAAGATCAAAAGGTGATATTCACAACTGTGGGCAGTACAGAGGTATCAAACTCCTGTTACAATGTGTGAAAGTTCTAGAGAGGGAGATTAATGAATGAATATGCAGAGCAGTAGAAAGTAAAATGGGAAATTAACATTTTGGATTCAGATCGAGCAGCAGAACAACTGATCTGATATTTGCAGTGACCCAGATAACTGAAAAGAAACTGGAGATGAGGAAAGAGTCAAGCTCCCAAAAATTAATCACTGCATGCCTGCCCAAATCAGCAAAGTCCCAGAAATTTTGACACTGCAAGCTATGTACAAGGACGCAATGACACAAGTACGAATGATATTCAGATTCACAAGGGGGTCCCAGTGGGAGTGGGTGTGCATTAGGGTTCACCTCTGAGCCCACTGCTTTTCATACTGGTGATGGGCTACATTAGCAAACAGGTCGCAGGGGACAGATAAACAAAACTGCTGTATGCAGATGATATGACAGACTCTGAATGAGAACTTCAGTAAATGACAGGGGAATGAAATACAAAACTGAAGGCGCACACGATGAGTAAAGATAATGACTCTTGCAATGGTAAATGACAGGGGGATGAAATACAAAACTGAAGGCGCACACGATGAGTAAAGATAGTGACTGTTGCAATGGTAAATGACAGGGGGATGAAATACAAAACTGAAGGCGCACAAGATGAGTAAAGATAGTGACTGTTGCAATGGTAAATGACAGGGGGATGAAATACAAAACTGAAGGTGCACACGATGAGTAAAGATAATGACTGTTGCAATGGTAAATGACAGGGGAATGAAATACAAAACTGAAGGCGCACACGATGAGTAAAGATAGTGACTGTTGCAATGGTAAATGACAGGGGGATGAAATACAAAACTGAAGGCGCACACGATGAGTAAAGATAGTGACTGTTGCAATGGTAAATGACAGGGGGATGAAATACAAAACTGAAGGCGCACACGATGAGTAAAGATAATGACTGTTGCAATGGTAAATGACAGGGGAATGACATACAAAACTGAAGGCGCACACGATGAGTAAAGATAATGACTGTTGCAATGGTAAATGACAGGGGAATGAAATACAAAACTGAAGGCGCACACGATGAGTAAAGATAGTGATTGTTGCAATGGTAAATGACAGGGGGATGAAATACAAAACTGAAGGCGCACACGATGAGTAAAGATAGTGACTGTTGCAATGGTAAATGACAGGGGGATGAAATACAAAACTGAAGGCGCACACGATGAGTAAAGATAGTGACTGTTGCAATGGTAAATGACAGGGGAATGAAATACAAAACTGAAGGCACACACGATGAGTAAAGATAATGACTGTTGCAATGGTAAATGACAGGGGGGTGAAATACAAAACTGAAGGCGCACACGATGAGTAAAGATAGTGACTGTTGCAATGGTAAATGACAGGGGATGAAATACAAAACTGAAGGCGCACACGATGAGTAAAGATAATGACTGTTGCAATGGTAAATGACAGGGGGATGAAATACAAAACTGAAGGCGCACACGATGAGTAAAGATAGTGACTGTTGCAATGGTAAATAACAGGGGATGTAATACAAAACTGAAGGCGCACACGATGAGTAAAGATAGTGACTGTTGCAATGGTAAATGACAGGGGATGAAATACAAAACTGAAGGCGCACACGATGAGTAAAGATAGTGACTGTTGCAATGGTAAATGACAGAGGGATGAAATACAAAACTGAAGGCGCACACGATAAGTAAAGATAGTGACTGTTGCAATGGTAAATGACAGGGGGATGAAATACAAAACTGAAGGCGCACACGATGAGTAAAGATAGTGACTGTTGCAATGGTAAATGACAGGGGATGAAATACAAAACTGAAGGCGCACACGATGAGTAAAGATAGTGACTGTTGCAATGGTAAATGACAGAAGGATGAAATACAAAACTGAAGGCGCACACGATGAGTAAAGATAGTGACTGTTGCAATGGTAAATGACAGGGGGATGAAATACTAAACTGAAGGCGCACACGATGAGTAAAGATGACGACTGTTGCAAGGCGCACGCGATGAGTAAAGATAGTGACTGTTGCAATGGTAGCAAATGACGGAAATCAAAGACGCTGAGAACTGCGATCGAAGGGAAAACAGTGCAAAAGGAGATCAAAGCTAGAATCAGAGGGGCTGCAGTCCACTGGCACAGTGTGTCAGGGGTAGTTCGTGGAAGAAGAATTCCAAAGAAGCTAAAAAGCAAGGTGTTAACAGTGGGTGTTACCACTACCCCTGTATGGTGCACAAACCTGGGCAGTGGGTACATGACTACTACCCCTGTATGGTGCAGAAACCTGGGCAGTGGGTGTGACCATTACCCCTGTATGGTGCAGAAACCTGGGCAGTGGGTAGATGACTACTACCCCTGTATGGTGCAGAAACCTGGACAGTGAAGGCAGGGCACGGTGAGCAAACTAGAAGTGATGGAGATGGGAGGTATGATGCACATTGTGGGACAGACAAAGCAATTACGACACTGCAGCAGAAGCCAGAGTAGCTCCAACTGCAGGGAAGGTCAACAGAACAGACTATGTTGGTTCGGGCACACGTGAGGGAAAGCAGAAGATGATCTGGTGGAGACGATTTGGGACAGACAGGAAGAAGGGAAGAGGAAATGAGGACGTCCAGCAAGACCCGAGAGAGTCACGCAGGATTGACAAAGAAGGTAGGAGAGTGGCACTGAATCAAGAGAGTGACGGTGAAAGTGGACATGACGCCCTGACCACATGTAGAAAATGGGAAAAATATGATGATGCCGATGCGTAAAACAAAGTCCAAGAATCCAAAATAGTGTTAAGAAAGGCATATCAAAAGTTTGGATCTTTACAAATAAACTTACAACAATAAGAAAGAGGAAAATGAGCTGCAATGGCCTTCATAACGAGGGAAATCTGACTGAGCACAAAAACAAACAAAAAACACTCTGTAGCTAAACTGAGGACCACATAGAAAAAGACAGCCACATTTACTGGACTTAGCACTGCATCCCCGCCTTCACTGACGCAACTGGGATGGTTGCACCATGTTAAACTGCAGCAGTTTAAATTTACATTTCACTACACCAATGATACTAAGCTAGAATGTTCTAGCTATACATCTGAGGTCACAGTTTTTAACCAGGAGCCATAAATTAAGTTTCTTCTTCACACTGTGACTAAAATATGAACAACCTTGATACCAGTTTTCTGGTGAAATGAAATTTCATTAGCAGTATTAAGGCATGCTTTACTCTCAAATGGTCATGCAGTTGTACTAGCACCTAAATACCGTCACTGCACATTTCGAGTCAGGTGACTGCATGCACAATTGTGCCGTGTCCGAGTAACTGCTGCATTTCCATGTTATTATGACTCTAGTACATGTAACTGCTACATTTCCATGTTATCACTCTAGTACATGTAAATGCTGCATTTCCATGTTGTTATGACTCTAGTACATGTAACTGCTACATTTCCATGTTATGACTCTAGTACATGTAACTGCTGCATTTCCATGTTGTTATGACTCTAGTACATGTAACTGCTGCATTTCCATGTTATTATGACTCTAGTACATGTAACTACTGCATTTCCATGTTATTATGACTCTAGTACATGTAACTGCTGCATTTCCATGTTATTATGACTCTAGTACATGTAACTGCTGCATTTCCATGTTATTATGACTCTAGTACATGTAACTACTGCATTTCCATGTTGTTATGACTCTAGTACATGTAACTGCTGCATTTCCATGTTATTATGACTCTAGTACATGTAACTGCTGCATTTCCATGTTATTATGACTCTAGTACATGTAACTGCTGCATTTCCATGTTATTATGACTCTAGTACATGTAACTGCTACATTTCCATGTTATGACTCTAGTACATGTAACTGCTGCATTTCCATGTTGTTATGACTCTAGTACATCTAACTGCTACATTTCCATGTTATCACTCTAGTACATGTAACTGCTGCATTTCCATGTTGTTATGACTCTAGTACATGTAACTGCTGCATTTCCATGTTATTATGACTCTAGTACATGTAACTACTGCATTTCCATGTTATTATGACTCTAGTACATGTAACTGCTGCATTTCCATGTTATTATGACTCTAGTACATGTAACTGCTGCATTTCCATGTTGTTATGACTCTAGTACATGTAACTGCTGCATTTCCATGTTATTATGACTCTAGTACATGTAACTGCTGCATTCCCATGTTATTATGACTCTAGTACATGTAACTGCTGCATTTCCATGTTATTATGACTCTAGTACATGTAACTGCTGCATTCCCATGTTATTATGACTCTAGTACATGTAACTGCTGCATTTCCATGTTGTTATGACTCTAGTACATGTAACTACTGCATTTCCATGTTGTTATGACTCTAGTACATGTAACTGCTGCATTTCCATGTTATTATGACTCTAGTACATGTAACTGCTGCATTCCCATGTTATTATGACTCTAGTACATGTAACTGCTGCATTTCCATGTTATTATGACTCTAGTACATGTAACTGCTGCATTTCCATGTTGTTATGACTCTAGTACATGTAACTACTGCATTTCCATGTTGTTATGACTCTAGTACATGTAACTGCTGCATTTCCATGTTATTATGACTCTAGTACATGTAACTGCTGCATTTCCATGTTGTTATGACTCTAGTACATGTAACTACTGCATTTCCATGTTGTTATGACTCTAGTACATGTAACTGCTGCATTTCCATGTTGTTATGACTCTAGTACATGTAACTGCTGCATTTCCATGTTAATATGACTCTAGTACATGTAACTGCTGCATTTCCATGTTGTTATGACTCTAGTACATGTAACTGCTGCATTTCCATGTTATTACGACTCTAGTACATCTGATACGATACTGCCTGGTAGCACTTACTGTCTCCAGCTGAAACCTTACAATAATCGAGCAATGTATCTGCCACTACCCTGACAGTTTTCCTCACATCTCAAACTATGCACTCTCCTTACATTTTCTCCCTGTTGTATTCCTCCCATCAAACTAGATCACATCATTTCTTTTGACTGCTAAACAGTAAGAGCACCAACGAGCTTTACTGCCCGAAACACCAAAGCATTTTTTGTCCCTGGTAATGAAGCAGGCTTCTCTGCTCTGCTGTACACCGATGAGGCCACATACTGAAAATAATCTGTACTTCTTTTCACTTGAGTATATGTGTACTGCAGAATGCAACTACAAGAGAAAAATACAGCATACAACTATATGCAAAAGAAACTTTGTGTTGTTAACCTTGAATCATTTTGTACTTAGGGCATCAGTAGTGTTGCAGTCGACATAACATGTTCTAGGCACTTGTGACATTTCAAGAATAAAAGCTGCTCTACAGTACATATAGGCAGCATACTTTACTTACTGCTCATCTGTCCATTTGAGAGTACATATATGCTTACTGTATACATACGTGCTCACTGTATACATACTTACTGTATACATACATGCTTACTGTATATATTATATATATATATATATATATACACACATATATACACATGCTTACTGTATGTATACATACATGCTCACTGCATACATACATGCTCACTGTATATCTGTATATATATATATATATATATATATATATATATATATATATATATATATATATATACACATGCTCACTGTATACATACATGCTCACTGTATACATACATGCTCACTGTTGCTTCTTTTCACTGCACTTTTCTGCGGTTTCTGTTTTATACATGTGTTCGCAACTTATTTAGCTCAGAATGACACTTGCATTGGATTTTCCCCAGGACAGCTTACAAATATAAGGCCCCCAGTGCAATAGTGAAATACATCTATTCCTTGCAGTTTCCTTCTTTGTTGGGCAACCTCATTCCTCTAGTAACTCTCAGATTCTGTACAACCTGGAATATCACACTAGAAGTCTACATACTTACAGAGTCCACAAGGTTTTCAGTTTTGTCTATTAAAAGCTCCAGCTTTTCTCCCCTCTGTGCTACGAGGTCTTAGGGGGGAAAAATAAAAAAAACAAGATTACGTAAGTGACAGCAAAAATGAATAAATATGAGCAACATGTCATGGTTAGCAAAAAAAAGTTCCGCACTCATTATAACATTCCATCAGTGTCGTCCATTTTCATTCTTCCTCAACTGATGGGTTCAGATCAGACTCAGATCTCACTTGGCTGCTTCTACCAGATCCTTGGATCAAAAAACTCTCAAGCTCCTCCCTTTACCCATAACGCCCCACCAACCTAACATACCTCAGATTGAGTTTGCTGTACAAAAAGGACCACATCTTGAAGAAATCAATAAAGATAGAATAAGAAAAGGAAGCTGGAGTATAAACAAGGAGCAAGGGTGCCAAGGATAACGGTTAGGTCTTTCGAGAAGCAAAGGGATGGGGGTAGGAAGTTAAGGAAGAATGGAAATGGACAACACAGATGGAACGTTACAGTGAGCACACAACCTTTTTATCAGATGTTGTCCTCGTCATTCATTCCTCAACAGATGGGACAAGTTCCCAGCTACTCTAACCTTGTGTGGCCCACATGGAAGGATATTCTGGAGCACTGCAGAGCCAAAAGGTAGCTCTACTCCTGGAACCAAATCCAATTTATAATGAACAATAAAAGTGTGAGCATTAGTCCAAGCTGCAGCTGCACAAATGTAATCTGTGAAGGTCCCTGACGAAAAAGCTGAAGAGACCACCACAGACCTTCAAAGATTATTCTCTTTTACTATAGAGGAATGAGATACAATAAGTTAGCCATTTGGACAGAGAATATTTGGAAACTGGCTTGCCTAATTTGTTGGGAGAGAAGGAAACTGATCAGTTTTCCTGAAATCCTTGGTTCTACGGAGGTAAAAGCGAAGTCATCTATTCACATCCAAAAGATGGAGCATGTACTTTCCCTTATTCAAGACGTTTTGGAAAGAAAACTTGTAGGTTAATGAGCTCGTTAATACTGGACTCAGGCAAAACAGATGGGTTGGTCCATACGGACAGCTGTCTCTGTGGGAAACCAGGTATGGAGAACTGGGAGACAGAGCTCAGATTTCAGACGCTCATCCAACTGATGTGACAGCAAATGGGAAGAGTTATTTATTTAGTTAGTTATTTTTGCCTAGATGAAAGTTTGAAATGGCAGCCAAATGGATCTTAATAGTAGAAAAGCTACTCCCTTTAATGAAAATTGAAGCTAAAAATTTAAGTATAGTCGGGTACAGGGGCAGAAAGGGGGAAAGATCCCTGTTAAGGGCCCAGAATACAAATCTCTTCCATTTACATTTGTAAATCCTTCTTGTGGAAGCTTTTTGAGAAGATAATAAAATATGACAGACCTATGCTATCAATTAATGAACTTGGAGAAACCATGTGGTCAGTTTGAGGCCTGCTGTCTGCATCGGTCATCCTTGTTAGGTCTGACAAGAGGTCTGGATTTGGATCGAGTATCCAGGGTGGACATAGAATGTGAGACCAGAGGAAGGGGAATCAAATCTAATGAGGCCAAGAGTGGGAAATGAGGAAAACGTGGCTCTTCAACCAGCATGTTTTCTTGTAGAAATTTGGGAACGACAAGCAACAGTGAGTAAGCATGAAGAAGGCCAAATCGTACACAAGAGCATCGCTCGGCGACAACCCCATGGGAGTACACAAGAGCGTCGCTCGGCGACAACCCCATTGGAGTACACAAGAGCATAGCTCGGAGACAACCCTATTGGAGTACACAAGAGCGTCGCTCGGCGACAACCCCATTGGAGTACACAACAGCGTCGCTCGGCGACAACCCCATTGGAGTACACAAGAGCATCGCTCGGTGACAACCCCATTGGAGTACACAAGAGCATCGCTCGGCGACAACCCCATTGGAGTACACAAGAGCATCGCTCGGCGACAACCCCATGGGAGGAGCGTCGCTCGGCGACAACCCCATGGGAGGAGCGTCGCTCTGTGACAACCCCATGGGAGTACACAAGAGCGTCGCTCGGTGACAACCCCATGGGAGTACACAAGAGCGTCGCTCGGTGACAACCCCATGGGAGTACACAAGAGCGTCGCTCGGTGACAACCCCATGGGAGTACACAAGAGTGTCGCTAGGTGACAACCCCATTGGAGGGATCAGGGCAAAGAACCGGCTGCATTTGTTATTGAGAGGAGTCACAAAAAGGTCACAGCATGGCTTGCCCCATCAACAGAAAATTCTCTTGGCTACTTTCACATTGACAGACCACTCATTAAGCATCAGAATGGACCCCCTTAGTTTGTTCACAATCACACTGGTTTCCCCGGAATGTGTGTCATTAGAAAGTGACTGGAAGAGAGATCAGCCTTTGCCACACTCTCATTGCTTCTTGACAAAGCAAATTAAGACCTAGTTCCTCCCTGTTTGTTGATATACCACACCACTGACATGTTGCCCATCTGAATAGCAACTGTCCTGGATGGGAGAACATCTTGTAGGGCCTTTAATGCAAGGAGAACTGCTGTCATTTCCAGGACATTGATATTCATCTTGGCCTCTTTGGGGAACTGAACCCTGACTATCTGAAATCTTGAATATTCCATGAACTGACTTAGTTTGCAGAAATCCAGAACTGGTCTCAAGTCCCCTGTCTTTTTTGTCACCAAGTAAAATCCTGAATAGGTCCCAGATCCTCTCTTGTCTAGGGGTGCCTTCTGGATGACTTTTTCCAGCAGTCTTTCTATTTCTAAAGTTGCTGCTTCCCTCCGATTGGGTGGAGCTTCGAGGATTCTTTTCATCCGTGTAGTTGGGATTTAGGAAAGTGGTATGATATAACCTCTTCATATAATTCTCTGCACCCAGGAATCTTTTGTTGTGGATAGCCAGGCTCTTTGGTGCAGAGATAAACACTCCCCCACCACACCCCCAATCATCTCCAGAAGGTAACTGTCGGGCCTCCCTTCAGGAGAACTGGTAGGGCTTGTCCAAGAAGGAATCTTGAAAGACCTGGTTCTGTGGGCCACCACTGCCACAGGGGTGGAGTCTTCTATTTGAGTTCCCTCCTTAGTCTTGAAAAGGACCCTGTGATATGTAAAACCACATTTTTCTACCTCCCCACTGATTCCTAAAGAAAGGTCTTTGAGGAGTAGAAAAGCATATGCCCATGGCAAACACAGGGTCTTCTCCACTTGCTCATACCTGGAGTGCGAGTCTTTTACCTTGGGGCCAAATAAAGAAGATCAATCAAAGGGAGCATTGCTAAACAAAGACCTAAAGAGCTCCACGAAATCACATTGTCACATCCAAGCATGTCTCCTAATGGCTACGCCCGAACCTGCCATCTGTGAGGTACCTTCCACTGAATGGGAGATCAGCCTCATGCATGCATTACAAATCAACAGGAAGGTGGCCAGTTATGAGGAAACAGTTTTGGTCCTTGGCAGACATGTTCTCAAAGATTTTGAAGGCTCCTGCTCAAATCTTTTTGTAATTTGTAAAAGGTGACAGGTAATTCAGCAACCGAAGGGCAAAGGTCGCTGAAGCATACACGTGCTTATCAAATCTGTCATAGGCCCTAGACTCTCTGTTAGGGGGGTGGACAGAAGAGCTGCATTCCACAAGCTCTTTTTGGTGGCTGCATCCACAACCATGGCAACAACCAGGACCTCCTTACTCCAGTATGCCCTGTCACTGAGAGGAGCTAAAATTTTGTCAGGTCATTTAGGGATTGGCTCCACAGTACACGGTTCCTTCCATGCCAGTGAAAAACAGCCATCATCCAGGGGAGTGACCCAAGAAGTGGTTGGGCCAAACCTGCAAGCCTCCAGGAACACAGATTCCTCCTGGTAAGGGGTATGGGAATGCCAACCACCTTTCTGTTTTAAAAGTGCTAGAATGTCTCTAAATGAGACGTGTTCTGGTGGTGCTACAAAGTTTTTGATTGGCTGTTATACTGTAATTACAGCCAATCGCCATCATGGTATACAGACAAATCAAGTAACTGTTCCTGAAGCCGGGAGCCACTCAGAGCTCCCAAATACTTGACCAATCATGCACTGTTAATGGTTTTGCCTTGAAAAAGGCCTTCAGAATACAAGAAGATTACCTTGGACCAGCACAAGTTTGAGGAAGGAAGAAAGAGATTTATGTCTATATCTGTATACATATATATATATATATATATATATATATATATATATATATATATATATATATATATCTATATGGGTCTACTTCATTTCACCTAACTTCCAATTCACTGACTCCCAAGACCAAATGACTGACACTTCATTTGACTGACACTTCATTTGACTGACACTTCATTTGACTGACACTTCATTTGACTGACACTTCATTTGACTGACACTTCATTTGACTGACACTTCATTTGACTGACACTTCATTTGACTGACACTTCATTTGACTGACAAGTATTATTAGCAAGAAAATGGAATATGCCCCCTTCCCCACTGTAGTGCGATCCTGGAGTTAGAATATATAGTTGGGGGGTGTGGGGGGCACAGACCCCCACAACGGGGGGTGAAGCCCCCAACTTACTTTTCTTTTACTAAGCAATATTATATCAAAAGTTAACATTATCATATGAAATGAAGTGGGGGGCTGCGCCCCCCACACCCCCCAACTATATATTCTAACTCCAGGGTCGCACTACAGTGGGGAAGGGGGCATATTCCGTTTTCTTGCTAATAATACTTGTCAGTCAAATGAACTGCCAGTGAAATGAAGTGTCAGTCAAATGAAATTTCAGTGAAATGGGGTCAGTGAAATGAAAGTTAGTGAATTGGAAGTTAGGTGAAATGAAGTAGACCCATATATATATATATATATATATATATATATATATATATATATATATATATATATATATATATATATATACACACACACACAAAAAAAACGGGGCGGTTCTATATCTTGATAGTATGATGTCTCTAAATGGTGACTTTTTTTTTTTTTTATCAATTCATCTGCTACAGTATCACTGGTGGAGGTGTGAATGGAGGGTTAAAAATCTATAAAAAATGGGATTTTATTCTGAAGAAGTTTCTTTATAATAGACAAAAGCACTTACTCAACAAAATTCAACTCTCGAGTCTGGATTGGTTTTATTCACTAAATTGGTTGCCTGTATAATTTATACACCACGACGGAAGTATATTTATCTCGGTCATAGAAGAAACCAGGAAGGATTTGTTAAGTCTAGTCTGAGACGTGCAAGTTGCACCCAAAGGACAAGACGGTGCCAAGCTGGAGTCTGCAGTGCTTCAGGAAGTTGGGGACTGAGATCAGCAGACGTCTAAATACAAAGCTGAGATTTGTTTTTGCTGGACGGCACTGCTGCTGATTGTACTTCCAGTCCTTTGGATTACATATTCTAGAACGTTGCTGTAGACTGAGGGAGCAGCAGCAGCTGCTTTCTGTACATTGCAAAGGTATGTGTCTTAAAATATAGGCTGCAATGTGTGTCCATCCTGTTCCGACTGGCTTTTCCCAGATTTAATCATGTTACTTAATCCCTTCAGACCAGGATTTATCCCTCTATTGTTCTCATTCTTATTGGAAAAAACTCTGCCTTGAACTGGGCAAGGATATTTGGGAAGTTGTCTGGAACAGCCCTTGTTATAATGATTTTCAGGTAAATTTCCAACAGGGAAGTGAAAATGGGAAACTGTCACCAAGGGAGTTGGGAAATATTTGAAAAACATATAATTAAGAAGTGTGAATTTAGAGTTGAGGGAGTCAGGCCTGGTCTCATCCGAGACCATTTGTGGGAGATTGTGCAAGGTTACTATTCTGTTGAGTTGCACTTTGTGTGGGCCAAGCCTGTGTAGATTAAGGTCCCCAACCAGCAGTTTATGACAGAGTATTGAAGAATACTATTTTAAGGAGTACTGAAGAATACTATTTTAAGGAGTATTGAAGAATACTATTTTAAGGAGTATTGAAGAATACTATTTTAAGGAGTATTGAAGAATACTATTTTAAGGAGTATTGAAGAATACTATTTTAAGGAGTATTGAAGAATACTATTTTAAGGAGTATTGAAGAATACTATTTTAAGGAGTATTGAAGAATACTATTTTAAGGAGTATTGAAGAATACTATTTTAAGGTTGCTTGAAGGACTAGAAGGAAAGAGTATAGGAATGTAGACCACACTGAGGAACAGACCGACATATCCACCAAGCAATAATCAACATGAACAGCTTGGTCTGTTAGAGGCAGTGCTACTGAATGTAGACCACACCGAGGAACAGACCGACAGGAATGTAGACCACACTGAGGAACAGACCGACATATCCACCAAGCAATAATCAACATTAACAGCTTGATCTGTTAGAGGCAGTGCTACTGAATGTAGACCACACCGAGGAACAGACCGACAGGAATGTAGACCACACTGAGGAACAGACCGACATATCCACCAAGCAATAATCAACATGAACAGCTTGGTCTGTTAGAGGCAGTGCTACTGAATGTAGACCACACTGAGGAACAGACCTACATATCCACCAAGCAATAATCAACATTAACAGCTTGGTCTATTAGAGGCAGTGCTACTGAATGTAGACCACACAGAGGAACAGACAGACAGGAATGTAGACCACACTGAGGAACAGACCGACATATCCACCAAGCAATAATCAACATGAACAGCTTGGTCTGTTAGAGGCAGTGCTACTGAATGTAGACCACACTGAGGAACAGACCGACATATCCACCAAGCAATAATCAACATGAACAGCTTGGTCTGTTAGAGGACTGACATATCCACCAAGCAATAATCAACATTAACAGCTTGGTCTGTTAGAGGCAGTGCTACTGAATGTAGACCACACTGAGGAACAGACCGACATATCCACCAAGCAATAATCAACATTAACAGCTTGGTCTGTTAGAGGCAGTGCTACTGAATGTAGACCACACTGAGGAACAGACCGACATATCCACCAAGCAATAATCAACATGAACAGCTTGGTCTGTTAGAGGCAGTGCTACTGAATGTAGACCACACTGAGGAACAGACCGACATACCCACCAAGCAATAATCAACGTTAACAGCTTGGTCTGTTAGAGGTAGTGATACTGAATGTAGACCACACTGAGGAACAGACCGACATATCCACCAAGCAATAATCAACATGAACAGCTTGGTCTGTTAGAGGCAGTGCTACTGAATGTAGATCACACTGAGGAACAGACCGACATATCCACCAAGCAATAATCAACATGAACAGCTTGGTCTGTTAGAGGCAGTGCTACTGAATGTAGACCACACTGAGGAACAGACCGACATATCCACCAAGCAATAATCAACATGAACAGCTTGGTCTGTTAGAGGCAGTGCTACTGAATGTAGACCACACAGAGGAACAGACAGACATACCCACCAAGCAATAATCAACGTTAACAGCTTGGTCTGTTAGAGGCAGTGCTACTGAATGTAGACCACACTGAGGAACAGACCGACATATCCACCAAGCAATAATCAACATTAACAGCTTGGTCTGTTAGAGGCAGTGCTACTGAATGTAGACCACATTGAGGAACAGATTGACATACCCACCAAGCAATAATCAACATTAACAGCTTGGTCTGTTAGAGGCAGTGCTACTGCATGTAGACCACACTGAGGAACAGACCGACATACCCACCAAGCAATAATCAACATGAACAGCTTGGTCTGTTAGAGGCAGTGCTACTGCATGTAGACCACGCTGAGGAACAGACCAACATATCCACCAAGCAATAATCAACATGAACAGCTTGGTCTGTTAGAGGCAGTGCTACTGAATGTAGACCACACTGAGGAACAGACCGACATACCCACCAAGCAATAATCAACATGAACAGCTTGGTCTGTTAGAGGACTGACATATCCACCAAGCAATAATCAACATTAACAGCTTGGTCTGTTAGAGGCAGTGCTACTGAATGTAGACCACACTGAGGAACAGACCGACATATCCACCAAGCAATAATCAACATGAACAGCTTGGTCTGTTAGAGGCAGTGCTACTGAATGTAGACCACACTGAGGAACAGACCGACATATCCACCAAGCAATAATCAACATGAACAGCTTGGTCTGTTAGAGGCAGTGCTACTGAATGTAGACCACACTGAGGAACAGACCGACATATCCACCAAGCAATAATCAACGTTAACAGCTTGGTCTGTTAGAGGCAGTGCTACTGTTTGCTATTAGAACTGGAGAAGGTCTGCATTGTTTTTACTGAAGTACATTAACAGCTTGGTCTGTTAGAGGTAGTGATACTGTTTGCTATTAGAAATGGAGAAAGGTCTGCATTGTTTTTACTGAAAACCATGACACAACCGTCTTGGCAAGTTTCTGGTTTCCTTAAGCATTGTACGGTTAGAGTGCGAAATATACACGGAATCGGTTGTGTGACTTAACAGGTCTGTTTAGTAAATGTAGCAATTGCTATTAATGACAACGTGATTTTAGTTTTCATTTCTACAAAAGTGCTTTTTCATATACTTATGGTGTGGTTATGGTACTGCAGCTTGTAAAATACATGTTTTGTACCCAACTCGTATGTTGTACTTAACTGTACAAATGTTCTATCAGGTCCCATGGCAATGGTGTGTTTCACTCAGTGCAAAAATAGTGTTCCACATTTTGACTATCACATATTGCCAGGGTTTGTGTGGCATATTGGCCTCGTAAAAGGCTAAGACCTATGGTCAGACCCAAGCCGTCCAGCACAGAAGCACTCAGGAGCAGAGATGGCACTGTCATTTCAGCTCCACGAGTCCTCAAACTTTGAAAGACTCTGGTCCCGTTGACTCATGGAAGTTACTGGAGAAGAACAGACCACCTTTGGATCTGAGTAGGACTCCCCCAAGGGTCTCAGATCAGAGAAGGAGAAACCAAAGGGAAAGTGGACAAAGGTTGGCTCACAGATCCGGTGGGAGTCAGAGCCAGAAGCACCCCCATCTGGATCTGAGCTCTGAGAAATGTTCTCACATTCCTAGTAACATCAGCATCAGATAAACTTCTAGAAGACCTAAGAGAAGATGTGGTGGATGGAGGTCTTAAATGCCAGGGGGGTGGGGTAGCCTCCAAGAAAGGTGAAGGGAGCCGAGAAGTGACTGGATCCAGTAGAAGCAGAGTCATTTGGATCCCGGCTGATTTAGATTTAGAAAGATTTGATTCGAGGTGGTCAGATCTATTTTTCAGAAATCTCAATTGATGGCTCCAATGAAGGAGCCAACAAGGATGTGCGATCCGGTGACCTCTTGCAAGAGTCTTTATCCTTAAAAGAAGAGACTGGCATCCCCCTGTCCAGTTTCTTAGAGGAGACTTCAGTCCCAGCTATTGAAGCAGCAGTAACTGAAAGAAGGCGGCCCTTCAACACCAGTGTGTTTCCTTGAACGGTAAGGGCTCTGGAACTGAACTCAGAGCAGACAGAGCAATCCATGCCTAAATGACCAGATCCCAAACAATATATGCATTCCCTGTGGGCATCCAAGTTAGGGATTTTATGCCCACAGATGGTGCACTTTTTAAAACTGGTATCCATGTCAGCCACACTGGTCTAAATTAAGTCCATAAAAAGGGAGGAGCTAACTTAAGGCTACTTTGTACTCTTACAAAGCAGGAAAAAGGAAAGAACTGCCACCAACAATAGTGGTGCAAGGAATAACCTGAAGAAGCGCACTTGTTAGTGCGTGAAAGCGCTTGTTTTTATCAAATAAAACAGTTTTCATTATCATCGTGGTGGTTCCGGTAATTTGTTGGAATGGTGCAAGGAATACTCAAAGTAGGAGAACATTTTCAAACATACCAACATGGCACAAATGAGAAGTACAGAGAAAAATGGTGGCAACTAAAAGGAGAAAAAAGCTAGAGAAACTAGCAAGAAGGCATGGGAGGTAGGACAAAGTGAAATTACAAGAAGGCAAGAGAGGTAGGACAAAGTGAAATTACAAGAAGGCAAGGGAGGTAGGACAAAGTGAAATTACAAGAAGGCAAAGGAGGTAGGACAAAGTGAAATTAAGGTATGGATGAATTGTTTTTAAAGGTAAGATTCACAACTATTTTGAAAATTAACTTCCAAAATTCTAGAGCATCAGGATCAGTGTCTTAAGCTGAATGGTGGCAAACAAGATCTGAGATATTTGCTTTTGGCACAAATAAATCACCATTTGAGTCAGTCCACCTTAAAAGAGGTGGGTGGAAGGGCTCTGAGGCTAGAACGGAAGTGACATATTCTACAGGAAGAGACCGACTAGGCGTTAGTGATGGAGAATCCAGTAATGTCCCTGAACCTGAAGAGAAAAACAGTTCTGAAGTGTCGCCCAGTAGTGGATTGTGTAATTCCCTTTCTAACAAGACTGAGACCCACCTGGGAGCAAAACCAAAAGTTTTTCTAGCTTCAGAAAAAGAACAGAGACCACAAAGAACCAAAATGATGAACACCATGAAGAAGGGGAGGGTGTTGTCAGAATTCTCGACAGACGACGACTGAATGTTAACAGGTTTGGTAGTGACATTATAAATTTATCAAACTTTGATTTAAATGACATGTATTTAAAATTACTGAGATTAGGTTTTAATTTTATTCCTACTCGATGAGTGAATATTACAGATACTGTTTTGGACTTGAAAAAATACACGAGGAAATTAAATTAAAAATGTTAAAAGTGATGCAGGTTTTTGAAGCCACTTGTGAAACTGATTTGAGAAAACTAACTGATAGTAAAATAAAAACAAAAAGTATTACAACAATTTAAGTATGGAAATGAGGTCAGCTTTGTGTGATTTGTCCAACAACATGGACATTAGGATTATGAGAAGTGACAAGGGTGGTATGACCATTGTCATGAACCAGAGTGACTATATAGACAAAATGGAAAGTATGTTAAACAATGAGCTTGAATATTCCAAGGGTGAAGTCAGTGATACTAGCAAATGTTACAGGTATGTTTACAGTTTTATGGATGATAGTTTTGTGTGGAGACTTGGACATAGCAGCCTACAATTTCTGTAATGTGGAAAACCTTAAGATTGGTATTCTATTTGGTATTCCCAAATCTCAAGAGTTTAACTGAACCGCCATTTAGATCAATTATTGTGGCTCCAAACTACATTACAGAAGGGATATCACTTATGGTGGATGTTTTGTTAAATCCCCTAGTTCAAAGAATGGATTCATGTTTAAAAGATTCTTGGGATTTTCTTGACAACATAAGGAATTTCAATGAAACAAACTGTTTTGATCCTCATCAGCACATTATATTCACCACAGATGCGGTTTCCCTGTACACTTCCATTCCCCATGATGTAAGTGTGGAATATGTAAGGGCATTTTTGTTTAAACACACTGACATGAGTAGTACAAAAATCATTTTTTATTGTGATGCATTAGATGTTTTGTTGGACAATAATTATTTTATGTTTAACCACCACTATTACAAACAATTTAGAGGGTTGGCAATGGGTTCTCCGGTGGCCTCCTCTTTTGCCAACATTGGGATGGGGTGGTGGGAACACTTAGTTTTGGATTCAGTTAAGAAGGACTTTCAGGTTCTTTACTACAAAAGGTTTATTGATGACCTGGCTTTCATATTGGCTGGAGGTTACAATGACGTCCAACTGTTTGTTGACAAGCTAAATGCAACTTCAGATTTTTTTAAATTTGTTTTGGGAGATGCAGGTACCAGCATTAACTATTTGGATGCCCATTTATTTTGGTACAGTATTGGTAATAAGTCTGAGTAAAATTCACAGAAAGAAGTTATTCAACAATGGTTACCTACATTTTTCTAGTCAGCATCCTAAATTCATTAAGAACAATATACCCAAGGGTCAACTAATTTGAGCCTGTAGAATGACCAGTGAGGATGATCTACTGGCTAGTGAATTTGAATATATTATTCAATTATTTTGTGATAAAGGTTATTGTGAAAGCTTTTTGAGAGAATTGGCCACAGATATCTGGGATAGAAAGGACACTAGTTACCCTCCTATTTTGACAAAGGCATTGACCAGTAAAGCTAAATGTGATGTTGGGGGAGACACTCACCTCTGTTTTAATATGGAGATGACTTCTGACTCTACTGGTATTAGAAATATTGAAAGATCATTCAAGGAAATCAGGATTTGTTACAATTAGCAGGAGTGAAACCTAAGTTTGTACATAGAAACAATTTCAGATTGAAAGCACCGTTAGCAAAGGGAAAGGACACGATGCCTGCAGATGGATTTATGACAAATCCCGTGGTAAGTACAAGTGCAAAAATATTTATTTTGGAAGGGCCATATATTGAACTACCACACATTCCCTACACTATTAATGTGCAAGGTGTTTATACCTGTAAGACTATGGGGTAGTATATGTGGCAGTGCGTGACAAATGCCAACAATTTTATGTGGGGATGACGACTAGAAATTTGAACAAGAGAATCAGGGAGATTATATATAGTATAAAAAGGAAAGACAAAAGTCACGCTTTGTATAAACACAGGAGTGTTTAGGTTATAATATATTTCTATTTTAGAACAGGGCGAACCAGATTTTAGAGGTGGAGAATTCAAAAACTTTTTGGAACAGAAAGACGGCAGATAAGGTTACAGGCAGACACAAAACCTGGCCTTAATGATGTAATTAACATCAATTTTTTTTTTTTTTAAATCGTAGGTTATGTGTTAAGAGAATTTTTTTTTTTTCGCAACCTCACTACATCATGGTTATGTTCCCTTTAGGTTTTGGTTTTAAGACATTACTTAATTATGTAATTTGTTTTAATTGCTAATTAATTGTTGCTTGTAAGCATTGTATTTGAACAGTTTTTTACCATGAGTGTTTTGGTATGTATTGTTCTGAAGAAGTCTTGTGGACGAAAATGGTGATTAAAGGAAGAATACACTAAAATGTGTTGCTCCTGTGGCCTCTCCTGGTGTGGTTTTGGTGATTTTCCTTTACTTGAGTGCTGAGGTATGTTAGATTGGCAGGGCATTGTGGGTAAAGGGAGCAGCTTGAGAGTTTTGGATCCGATAATGTGGGAGAAGTGGCAGAGTCAGACCAGAGTCTTGGATCCAAACCCATCAATTGAGGAATGAACAAAAAGGACAACATCAGATAAATCTTTATAAAGGCTATAGACATTTTCTGCTAACTATGAAGAACAGTTTAAACAAACAGAGAATTTTACCTGACCACATTTATTACAGATCTAATTAAGCCAGCTTATGCACATAAAGGAGTATATTAACATTAAATCATAATGCTGAATATAAATTTATGTATTATACCATAATAGTATCTGCCCCTTCAAGGACACTTGGTCAGAAACAGTCAGACAGGTAAAAGCTAATGAGCAACAGCTGAAAACATACTTATTTAACTGATTAACAGCCACGTGGTGTGGAACGTCACACCTCTGTCAACCAATGTATTTTGTGAACAATAAGCTCTATTCAGGCAGTACAAACAGCAATGTTAGCAGTAAGAAGTGGGCTTTACAGTGATACATCAGTACATTCATACTTTTTCCATAAATACCACAATGTAGTACAATGCACATAAGAAGTGGGCTTTACAGTGATAAGTGCATTCATACTTTTTCCATAAATACCACAATGTAGTATAACGCACATAAGAAGTGGGCTTTACAGTGGTACGTCAGTACATTCATACTTTTTCCATAAATACCACAATGTAGTATAACGCACATAAGAAGTGGGCTTTACAGTGATACGTCAGTACATTCATACTTTTTCCATAAATACCACAATGTAGTATAATGCACATAAGAAGTGGGCTTTATAGTGATACGTCAGTACATTCATACTTTTTCCATAAATACCACAATGTAGTATAACGCACATAAGAAGTGGGCTTTACAGTAAGTCAGTACATTCATACTTTTTCCATAAATACCACAATGTAGTACAATGCACATAAGAAGTGGGCTTTACAGTGATAAGTGCATTCATACTTTTTCCATAAATACCACAATGTAGTATAACGCACATAAGAAGTGGGCTTTACAGTGGTACGTCAGTACATTCATACTTTTTCCATAAATACCACAATATAGTATAACGCACATAAGAAGTGGGCTTTACAGTGATACGTCAGTACATTCATACTTTTTCCATAAATACCACAATGTAGTATAATGCACATAAGAAGTGGGCTTTATAGTGATACGTCAGTACATTCATACTTTTTCCATAAATACCACAATGTAGTATAACGCACATAAGAAGTGGGCTTTACAGTAAGTCAGTACATTCATACTTTTTCCATAAATACCACAATGTAGTACAATGCACATAAGAAGTGGGCTTTACAGTGATACGTCAGTACATTCATACTTTTTCCATAAATACCACAATGTAGTATAATGCACACAAACCACTGATTATTTATGCTACACTTTCACAAACTGTATTATCTTTTAAACTGTACAGTTTAGACATACATTAAAACATTTTTGCTAACCAATCTTTCACATGACAAGAAATTCCTCTATGACAGCATGCTTACTGAGATATTTACATAAATAAACATGTTTAATTCTAGAATTAGCAATATAAATAATGAACACCTCTCAAGATGTGCAACATACTGTGCAAATATCAAAGCTATTATTCAACAAAATCTAAGGTTTCACCTGATGTCATGCAGCAGTTTGCAAGTCATTTGTTTTTGAAGTATACATGGTACTATTGTTTATTTTCACATTAACAAACTACCAATATCTCAAATATGGTATGATACAAATGGACACCGACAATGAAGTTTCCAGTCTTCCATCATGGCATATCACACCATCTCTCTCAAGAACACGTATGGCTCACCATAATGAAAATTTGAAGATAAATATAAAAATTTGAATAATAAGTGAGAAACGATCACTCTCTCCACTGCAGGACATCCTAGACTACCAATCTTACTGCCATTTTGTAACCAACTCCTTGTCCTTTCTAATCCTGCCCATTATTAGCTGGTACGTCACTTAGTTAAGGAAGCCAGGCCCAAAAAAGTTCTGGACATCATAAGAAGCTGTGGGTGTGAACTGGAAATATTCAGAAATGGTGCTGTAGGCTTGAATGAGTTAAGGCCCTGTACTCTGGTTCTAATCAGAATAGTGATATCCGAGTTCGATGGGGACCCTGGGAGGACTCAAAGGAGTGTATTTGCCAGAAAAAGTAATTTAGAGAGTGTTCCTCTGATGGTAAGCAAACTTTACAGTGGCGAAACCATTTGAAAAAATCCCTGTCTGTGATGAATTGAAGAAGGTACTTTCCTGGTCTGTGGCGAAGCGTACCAGAGCCAAGCTTTATCTTGTAACGCCACTGAAAGTATAATCACTTGTTTCACCAGAATCCTGCATGACAGGGGGTAGATTCTGGAGGTGTCTAGAACTGCGTAAAGGCTGCAGAGTAGGAGAGTTTACCAGACAGGTTTGCAATTACAACGGAGTACTGCAGATTCAGGGTGCAAACTGCATTTCTTTTTGTTGCTTCATGCAAATAAACGAACTTCAGACTAGAAAACTGGTCCCAGCAAATGATTTAACTGTTGCACCAGTCTGCAACAACATGCATGTTAATCCAGATACAAGTACAATGAAAATAAAACTTCAGCCTGAAACAAAAAGGAGGAGTTCCATTAGATAACCAAGTTACAACAATACTCAACAGCTTTTCGTTTTCTGTAAAGAAAGGATGCCATTAAAATAGATCTTCAAAAGGTAAGGAAATTCTGCCTGCAGGTAACTCAGTCAGCCCGAATACCAGAGACGTAGTATTTCTGCGTCGGATGGTGTTGCTCCAGGACTGACGTCAGGGTTATAAAAACAGGCAGCCAACGCCATTACATCAGTTTTTCTTGCCTCAAATATCAGGAGCCCCCCAAATAGGGAGCTAGATTATGATGAGGGAAAACACCACTAGTAAAAAGTAAATACAAATGCCAATACCAAAACCCGAGAAGGGGTGAGTAATAGGCATAGAGAGGAGTGACAGAAAGCCAGGGGGGGCTGGAGGGAGGGAAACCAGGACCGCAACAGTGAATACACTCGAACATCTACATTTATGGTTAGTGTACACAACTATGTTCTTTGTGTTTCACTGTTGCAGTCATCACACTTGGGTGGATTCCCAAAGCTGAAGAAGGGTGGAGGCAGTCAAGAAGATAGGGCTGGCTAGTATGCCTTGCAGGATTGCTGTAGCAAAACCTGCCCTGGATTTGGAAAAGATAGGCAGGTGGTACTGCTTGGTGAAGGTGTGTACAGGACTCCAGGTAGCAGCTTCCAGGATGTCCCTGGTTGGGACTCCCCTAAGTAATGCTGTAGATGTAATTGTTGCCCTAGTGGAATGTGTTCAAACCCCCTGAGGGGTTGGTTTCCCATGGTGCTTGCAGCAGAAATGGATGCAGTGTGCTATCCATTTGGAAATAGTTTGTTTTGAAATGGCCTTGCCCTCTGCCCCTGTTGCGAAGCTGACTAATAACTGGTCAGATTTTCTGAAGGGCTTAGTCCTATCAAGGTAGAATATAAGCTGTCTGTGCATGTCCAAGGAGTGCGGGATTCTTTCCCCTTTATTTTGAGGATGGGGGAAGAAGGTTGGTAAATGGATGGATGGATTGGTTGAGTGCCACACTGGACACCACCTTAGGCATAAAGGAAGGGTTAGTCCTGAGGGAAACCCTGTCAGCATGGAAAATAATGAAGGGTTCCACAGCCACCAGTGCTTGTAGCTCAGACACTCTTCTAACTGAAGTGATGGCCAGAAGCAAGGCTGTTTTTCCAAGAGAGGAATTTTAACTATGTTGATGCAGCAGGTTCAAGAGGGGGAAGCGTGAGCTTTTCCAGTACAAAGTTAAGGTCCCAGGCAGTTGTGGATGCTCTCCTTGGTGGCCTTAAGTTGTTTGCCCCTCTCAGGAACTGTTTGATCAGAGGGTGCGAGAAGAGAGGTGGCTCAGTATTATAAGGAGCAGAAATGGCTGAGGCATGTATCTTAATGGAGAAGGACAGGCCCTTGTGGAGTAGATATGCTAAGTAATACAGGATTAGATGTAGGCAGGGCAGAGTTGCGTCCTTTGGATTGAATCCATGAGCAGAACCTTTTCCACTTATCAGCATAGGATTTTCTTGTACTGGGTCTTATGGCTTCAAGAATGGCATCCAGCACCTGTTTGCTTAGGGTTAGGAATAAGCAACGCTGCAAGATTTAGGGTTTGCAGTTGTGGGTGCAAAATCTGTCCCTCCTGCTGAGAGCAGGGTTGGGGTCTGGTGTAGGTGCCAGGCTGGCACCAGGGTCAGGCTGCGTAGGAGTGGGTACAAGTGCTGGCGTGGCCAGTCCGGGGCAATCAGAATTGTCCTTGGCCTGTCCTGCTTTATCTTGAGTAATACTCTTGAGAAAAGGGGCAGAGGGGGAAAGGCATAGATTGAGAGCTATTCCCATGAAAAGGATAGGGCCATCCACTTTCCAGGCCCTGCTGTGAGGATTCGTGGTGCAGAATTTGCTGACCTGGTGGTTCTATCAGGGGCGCCGAGAGATCCAACTCTGAGGTCCCCAATTTCTGAATCAGAAAGTGCTTAAGTCGTCTGCCAGTGAGTTTGGTTTGCCTGGCAGAAATTGAGCTTGTAGATGGACTTGAATGCCCAAGGCCATGTTCCATGGGGCCATGGCTAACCTGCAGAGTGGGTAAGAATGGGTTCCCCTCTGCTTGTTGATGTACCACATAACTGTGGTTGTGTCTGTTTTTATTAGCAGTTGTCCTGGAAAGAGTAGGGATCTGAAAGCTGTCAGGGCATTCCGTACAGCTAGCATCGCTTTTTGGTTGATGTGCAGATGAATTTGACTTGAGCTCCAGTGGACCTGAATACATTTGCCATCCATGTGAGCCCCCCAGGCATAGTCTGATGCATCTGTGGTTACGGTCTGGGCAGCGTGGTGTTGAATAAATGGCAGTCCCTTGTTGTGGTTGCATGCTTCTGCCCACCAAAGGAACTCTGTCCTTAGACAAGTTATGATAAGAATGACTGTTTCCAGGTCCTGAAAATGTTGGCAATAAAAGACTTTTTAAGTACCACTGAAGTTTCCTCATATGCAGTCTTGCATATGGAATTAGCAGTATGCAAGCGGCCATGAACTCTAGGGCTTGCAGTATTTTTCCTGCAGCTAGCCGAGGTCTGGTGGCCATTTGTTTGAAGTAGTATGTCACACAGACTTCCTGAAGTTAGGAACGCCATCTGGGAAGCTGTTTCCAAGCTTGCTCCCAGGAATACAACCTTTTGACTGGGCACCGGTTTTGATTTCTTTTCATTGATGGTGTACCCCCAAAGGAAGTAAGAAGGCTTTTTACAAATGTCAGGTGCTGCAGCAACAATTCCTGTCTGTCCGCCTGAATCAGGCAGTCGTCAGAGTACGGGAAAATTTGGACATTTCTTTGCCTGCAGTATGCAACGGCTGGAGCCAGGCATTTTGTGAATACCCTGGGCGCAGTAGATAAGCCAAAGGGAAGAGCAGAGAACTAATAATGCATAGATCCTGCCCTGAAATGTAGATACTTCCTGCATGACTCCCTTATGGGGATGTGCAGATAGTCTTCTTTTATGTCTAGGGTGACTAATCAGGCACCCTTGGCTAGCACAGGAAGAAGCTGTTGCACGGTAAGCATTTTGAATTTTGGTATCACCAGGAAGGTATTGAGAATTGAAAGATCCAGGATTGGGCTCCAGGAGTCCTCTTTCCTGGGTACCAGGAAGAGTCTGCAGTGGAATCCTTGACCCCTCTGCTCTACTGGAACTGGCTGAATAGCTCTGATATTGAGCAGGGAAAGTACCTGGTTTTGAGCCTCTGCCCAATGGTTTGGAGGAAGGTCTGGAAACCCGCTTGGGGTTGGCAGTGAATGGAAATAAAATTTGAACCCTTGGGATACAATGCTGAGGACCCACCGGTCCTGAGTGATGTACATCCAGTTTTTTGCATGAAGGGCAAGTTTTCCTCCTAGGGGCACAAGCAATTGGGCAGGGCTGGGGTGTGGGGTAAAGAAGTCATTGTGAGCTTTTTCCGTAAGGAGGTGGCGTACAACTCCCTGCTTTAGGGGTGGGGGACTCCATTGCTTAGATCTCTGCATACCCTGAGACTATAGTCTGGGTGGTCTGTTTCCCCTGGGTCTTGTTTGAAAAGGCCTGGAGGGGGCTGGAAAGGACCAGTGTTTTGATAGGCAATACCTACTGAATATAGGAGGTTGCATTTGTAAAAATTCTTTAACAGTCTGCATAGATTTAGCTTTTTATTCCATTTTTTTTAAGAACCTGTTCTGCTTTGGTGCCAAACAGTCCTTGATCAAAGGAGTGTCTAGTAACTTTGATTTGACATGGTCTGGCAAGGTCTGCTCCTTCAGCCAAGCATGTCTTCTCAGTACAGAGCCAGTGACTGCTGCCCTGAAAGATGCTTCTAGGGCAAAGCCACACTGCAAAGTATGCTCACTGACTTGGCTTGCAGACTGCATAAGCTCCTGCAATTCTTTATTTTCTGCACAGTCTGAAAAGGTTGCCACGTTTTGTTTAATGAGTTCCATAACATGTTGCTGGTACTTAAGCATGTGAAACTGGCAATTCAATGCCCTAATCAGCAAGAGTTGCAGAGGTGTATACCTTCTTACCCAATCTGTCTAGAACTCTGGAATCCCTGTCCGAAGGGGTGGGATTCTTGGCTGTAGCAGCCTTGATTCCTTTAGGCCCCTGGGAAATGATCTGTGGGTCAGCAGTAGGATTTTTGAAAATAAATTTGTGGGTGTCAGGTACTCTGTAATACCTGTCTGGTTTCCTAGGAGCAGGAGGTAAAGTGTCAGGAGTAAGACTGGATTCCATAAACACATCATCCACAACATCCAGGACAGGGGGTATAGCTAAAGGCCTGTGCTGAGGCAACTTTAAAAATTCTCCGAGTCTCTTTTTGGACTGAGGATAGTCTTGGCATTCCCAATGGAAATGCTCTCTTAAAGTATGTAAGGTTTCACCAAAAGGAAAACCCTCCGGAGGGGAGGCAGAGGGAATGGATTCTTCTGCATCTGAATCCTCATAGGCAGATAAGGGCATGTCTTCATAATCAGAAATCACAGAGTCATCGGACTCCTGGTCTGTAGAAGCTGAAGGGGACTGGGCTCTTTGTCTCTTTGCAGGGGAAGGCTGACTTTCCCTATTCAGCATAATAAGGTCTTCAGCCATTCTAAGCATTTGTTTTTGTGGCATGGCAGCATGAGCATGTGCTTTGCTGGTCAGTTTTCTAGGCGAAGTGCGTACTCTGGGCCTAAGAAACTCAGTAGTTTGGGTTAGAAAAGACGTCATCGGTTTGATTCGAACATCGGTAGAGCGAAGAACGGCCTCAGAAACCGGTGCTTGCACAGTGGCTCCAGACCCATCCAAGGTAGAGACATCCACAGGTTCCATAGTCGGAGATGCGTCTCGCAGCATACTTGACTCTGAATGGGTCTCAGTAGAGGCCTGCGAATCCATTGAAGTGGGCATCAGGGGCTGCATAGGCACCTCACTGAGTACCGGCAGACTGGTGACTAGCTTAACGGAAGCACCGTCGGCAGTTTTGGACCTATGTGGTCTGCCTCTGTCTTTATCCTTACGTTTTTCAGAATATCGGTAGTCGGATGGCTTACCGAAGCCATTTCAGAATATGGAGATCGAGAGCAAAAGAATTTAGCTACAAAGAGAGCCTGACGACGAATGGTTTGGGCATTATTTAACAAGGTACAAAACTGACAGCGAGGGACGTCGTGGTCTGGGCCTAAACAGGTGACGCAGTAAGAATGAAAATCTCTGTGAGGTATTTGTTTTCCACTGGCAAGACAATTGTTAACTTTTTCTGACATCGGTTAGAGCAAGAAAAAAGGATCCCCAACGGGGTATTTAGCTTTAGAATACTGCAGGATTATTCAATTCGTAAACGAAAATTCAGGTAGCGGCCGACCGGCACTTGTGAACTGCTTCTGCTTTGGGCTCCTCTGCAAGAAAGACTGATGTAACGGCATCGGCTGCCTGTTTTTATAATCTTGACGACCTGATGTCAGTCCTGGAGCGACAGCATCTGACGCAGAAATACTACGTCTGTGGTATTCGGGCCAACTGAGGGCTACCTGCAGGCAGGATAACCCAAATGTGATGACTGCAACAGTGAAACACGAAGAACATCAAAAGCTACCAAGTAGTGCTAAATAACCTATCCCCCTGATAGTAATATAGAACCTAAAATAAACCCTAAATCCTTACTTTTAAAGTGGTTGAACTGAAGTACTGTCACTTGTGTGTCTATCCTAGTTAGTACAAAGCAGGGTGCTGTGGCCTGGCTATGGACCTGTAACACTGTGACCACAGAAGGCTTAAAAAGATTTATTCAGGTTATACTTCAAATGTGTGAACTCCATAATGCCATAAGTTAGAGCAAAGATTCAAACTGTGCAAGTGGTAAAAATGACTGGGGAGAAAGGGCTGGATTCAACCTCCTAGGGCAGACTTCCAGGAGGTATACACAACATACCTCTCAACTGTATAGATTTTTGCCTCATATTTTTGGTCTGTTTCTCAATAAAATTTTGTTTTTCTGGTAAAGCATTGGCAATTCATTAAGGACTGATGTCAGAAAATAATGACATACATTTGAGATTCAAACTTCATACCCCTGAGAAAATTGATGCGAATGCAAAACAAGTTACTCTATCAACTTTGTAAGTTTTTAAGAGCAATACTTAAACAATGTCCCTATTTTTGGGTCTTTGCCCCTGCATTATTTAAGGCTTTGTCCAGAATTCCTTCTCCAAGGGGTTGAGAGGTATGAAGCATACCTCTCTGACTGAACAGCTACAACAGCTTAAGAACAAGGCTAAGCAAAGGATATCAGAAGTCATCCTCTCAGGATGTCCCTCTATATCACTGTTGCAGTGTTCGATACAGAATGGATGTCCTGCCCTGTGTAGCCTGTTTCTCAGCCAGTATAAATAAGCTTAAAAGAGATCGTGTTTGCACTGTACATCACATTTATGCTCCCTGGACAGAATACAGAGCATAAAAGGGATGTACAGACACAACTATCTATAACTTCTTTTGCCGCCAGTTTGAATGACATTTTTTGACAGCTGGTTTGAACACACTTGTTGTACGGAATATTTAGCAACACCAGACAAGTGCCCTGTTGGGGTTATTTTAGTTTTTATTTTACTTTCTTCATCTTGTATTTTTTTTATCACTACCTAGAGTTCATGTCATCCAAGAGGGGAAAATATCAGTGTGGGAGGCAGACTCCCCATAAAAATAGTCATGAACGTCTTTTTTTGTTTGGACACTTGACACAATCATACCTTTTGTAGTGACTGCAAGGCATTTGTGCCTAAGACACTCAGAAGCCATTTGACTTCCCTTACCATTTATCTTGAAAATCCATGGCTTATACAGTCCAGGGTACCACGGCGAATCCTTTATCCCCAAGATTCGGTTGCTTGGTAAGAAGGCCAAGAAGTCTCGGCTGGATTCTTTAGCTGTTAAGCCTCCATCGGAAGTCCCACTTGAAGCAAGTAATAGCTCTGTAGGTCACTTGGTGTTTACATCGGAATTCCTCTGTCTTGACCCTGCTGGAGGCCAGCATGGATCCATCTTTTCACACGTCTTCTGAGGCTTTGGAGCCATCTGCTTCGGATGTCAAGGGGGAACAGAGGTTGATTATCGCAGACTGTTCCAGAGGGATTCCATATTTACTGGTTAGGGTGGAAATTCCTCTGTTCCCTTCTCAAATTCCGCTAAGGGTTGGGACCTCAGGTACTTGTTAGGGACAATGTCCCTTCTAAGAAAAGACAAAAACAGAAGCATGCTCCAGTCTGTCCTATAGATCCTCAAAGGGAATGGCAGGAGTTTACTCAGGGCTTGTTCTGTGCTTAATGGCCCTAAAGCTTTCTCAAGGGGTTTCAGTACCCGGTTCTCCTTGGACCACTACCCATTCTAAACTATTTAGGGATCCAGATACATCAGTTGAGGACTTCCCATCTGGTGAGAGGTCTTTGTCCTAGTCTTCACAGATGCTCTCATCTTTGGGGCTTGTGGTTCTGATGAAAAGGAGTCTGTTAACCCTCAGTCTCCTTTCGAGGAATTGTGCTTTGGGGGCACAATTGCTAGGACGATGGAATGCTTTAAGTGGGATGCTTCTCAAGTGTCTGATATTCAGAGAAGATATTATGAGTTGCTTCAGGTGGATACTCCTAAACCATCATCAGTTCCTCCTGTGTTGACTGCCTTGTTAGATACTTTCATTGCTGTTTCCAAGTCTCCTGATTCTCAGCCTTCTGAGGTTGGGAGGGTGACCTAATGGTTAAGGTGTTTGCCTTACAAACACAAGGTGTGGGGTTTGAGTCTCACAAGGAATAGTTGGTTAGGCTTAAAATGGCTCTCAATGGCAGTTAGCTTAGTACTAACCTATAAACCTACGAAACCTGATAGGTTCTATAAGGTTTCTGAGGACTGTTTTTATTTAAATGTCGTTCTGCTGATCCTGTTGTGGTGTCAGTCTCTTCTGACAAGCCTACACTTTTGCCCTTTTCCAAACTTCTGCCTTCTGATAAGGATAGCAGGGCAATGGAGAGGACTGGTAAAGGTTCACACTGCTTCTATTTGGCCTTTAGAACTATTAAAATTACCAGACCCACATGAGCAGATATGCTCTGGCCTTGACTACTCAGGCTTGTCAAGTTATCTCTGCCCTCTCTGATTCTGATGTCAAACCCTCTGCCTTATTTTTCTTAGGATCTACTTCTCAAGTGACTTGCCACTCTGTCAAGTGTAGCTATGATGCTCCTGATGCCTCTCTTCTAGGGCTGTGCTTTTCAGGTCCATCATGAGACGTTATTTTAGTTTCATCTCCAGTCTCTTCCTGAAGACATTAATGCCAAGTTATTGGATGTTCCTTTGGATAATACTCATCTTTTTGGGACTGTTGCTGCTGACATGTTTAAGTCTCCTCAAGAGAAAGGCAAAGCCTTTCAAGATCTTAAACACATTTTTGTCTCTCTTATCCTTAAGCTCCAAAGTAATTATCCTTCTTGGTCTGCTTTTGTTTGCAGGCAACACCTCCAGGCCTCTAAGGGCAGAAAGGGTGGGAGGCGAGAACCCTCTGCTAAGGCTTCTCAGATTTCTGTAGCCCAGAAGCCTCCTTTATTGGATAAGCCTGCTTCTCTCTGACAATCTGTAACCCCCCTGCCTTTAGACGTGGTTCCTTTGTCCCATTGGCTTTCCCTTAATCTTTCAAATTGGTGTCTCATCCCTTTAGACTCTTGGGTTCTATCAGTCAGGGTTACTTCATGATATGGAAATCTCTCCCCTCCTTTTTCTGGGACTCCTCAACCTCCTCTAGAGTAACTTTCTCATTTCCCAGAGGTTCTAGGGTCCCTATTAACCAAGTGACCATTCAACCTCTCCCCTTTCCCCAAGTGGAAAGGTTTTTATTCCAGGATGTTCCTGGTTCCTCAAAAGGAGGGCATTTGGAGATAGACTTTGGATCTCTCCCAGCTCAACAGCTTTCTCAAGATCCTTTCTTTTTGGATGCTTACTCTTCAAAGCTTGTTTTCTATGTTATTACCCAGGCCCTTCTGGTGTCCTTGGATCTGAAAGATGTTTACCTTCATATCCCTATTCACCAGCTCTTCAGACGTTTCTCTGTTTTGCTACATCTCCCTCTAAATTGCATTTCTCTGCTTTGCCCTCTGGCCTATTGCCCCAAGGGTATTCACAAAATGCCTAGCCCCTGTGACTGCCTTCTGCAGGCTCCAAGGCATTCAGATTTTTCCTTATCTAGATGACCTGTTGCTTCAAGTGCTTTCTCCCAGTCAACTGTTATAGGATTTGCAGTTCACCATCTATCTTCTTTAAAGTCTGGGGTTTTCTATCAACTTCCAGAAGTCACGTTCAGACTCCCTCTCAGGATCATGTACATCTGGCATGCAGGAGTCAGACACAGTGCCAATGTTGGTCTCTTCCGCATCCACAGGTACTGTCATTGACTGCCTTCCTTCACTCTCTTATTCCTCTGACTGCCATACCAGTCAGGTGGTGTGAACTAGGTGAAGGCTGCCAGCCTAGCCAGATAGAATTTTGTAGATATTTCTGTCATTTGTAAATATTAATGTAAGCCACAGGCTTGTTCTTTAAAATGTGAAAGGACTGTATTGGATGTTGAACTGAAAAAAATGTAACCGTGCACTCTGCTGTAAGAAAGCTGATAAGTCAAGCATTGTGAAATTCTTTGATTTAAAACTCGGAACCGAGATGTCTAGAGGGAGGCATTCTGCCTATTGTTTTGAGGCCAAAGTTAATGGCTAGAATTTACATGCATAATTTCTTTCATTGATCTGGCTTCCTGACCAGCTAAAAGATCAAAAGGGTTATTAGCCTCCGAGTTTCTGTTAGCCTGAGAACCAGAAAGAAATGATGTAATCTGAAATGAATAAGTGGTACTGTGTTATCAATTTAAGGACAGAAAGAATGAGAGCATTTTAGCATTTGTCTTGAGAACATCCAACTCATCAGCACTCCACCTGTGTTCTATATGTAAGTTTATTTTAGAACTGTGTTTTCTCTTGGATATAACTAGGAACTAGGAAGATTAGATTAGTCTTTTTTTCTGTATTAATGTCAGAACCTTTCTACTGTATTATTTTAAGTATTTCTCTGTGATCTCAACTCTTGACTAGCACTGTGTAGCAAGAAATAAGGTCTTGTTTTTATTATTATTAAACATTTTTAAACCTTTCAACTGTGGCTGTTTTGTGTGGAGATAATTTAAGCTCTAGAGTACATTGCATGTATATAGTAATACTGGCCAAGCCACTCCAATAAGCCTTGACTGTTCAGTTCCACTTACCATGTGGATAATAATATTGCACAGTATAATTGGCCACCCTTTCATAAGGGCCTTTTAGTAGTTGATAAATATTATTGGGTGGTGGCAAATGGTACTAACATATAGTCTGGGTAAAAGGGTCACAGCTGAAGAACCTGTGCCAGCCTTTCCCAGGAGTGTCTGTGTGGTTGTATACAACTCTTATCTCAAAGTGTGTCTCTCAGCTACTTGGGCAGGGACACGAAGCACTGGATGGACAGAGAGGGTTCTGGAGGTTTGAGCTTGCTCACTAGGATGAGATCTGGACCTTATAGCTGGAAACCAGCCTCAGACTGACTGTGTTCTCTGTGTGTGCTCTTAAGGGAAATTGTACTTTAGTGTGTGTGTATTTATTATCCTTTCCCTATATGGACGCCCCTCTTTGGTGTTAGTGGTGAGGACTGAGGCTCCTTGATTGCTGTTCCAGTGCACAGGTGTCACAAGAGGTTTCTTCAGGCCCTGGGATTCATGGCCTCTTCCATTCCATTGCTTCCTCTTGCCAGACTGCATAAGCAAAAGTTTCAATGGTGCCTCAAGTTGGTTTAGGTGCAGTACCATCACCTTCTGACTTTCATTGTACCTCTCTTTCCCAGTCTCAAAAAGGAATTCAAGTGGTGGATTCAAAAGTTTGCTCTCAAGCCAGCTATCTCTTTTGGCCTCCAGTCCCTTCTCAAGAGCTGTTCACGGATGCCTCAGGAATGGGGTGGGGGCATCTCTTGGGTCACCTGAAGTTTCAGGGTCCTTGGCCTCTCCATCAGAAATCAGAGAATATCAACATCAAGGAGATGAGGGTTCTGATTCTGGCCCTTCAGGCTTTTCACCTCATGTTCTCTCTGGGCCCCATGAAGGTATACACAGACCACACTACAGTGATGCAGTATGTCAACAAGCAGGGGGGCATGAAATCTTACCTCCTCTGCAGGATGGTGCTTCAGGCTCGGGAAGTGGTTCTCAGTTATCTCTTCGGGCAGTATACCTTCCTTCAGAGCACAATCTTGTGGCAGACTCTCTGAGAAGGTCCAAAACACAGGCTCACAAATGGATGCTTCACACAAATGTGTTTCTGGACATTGCCCATCAGTGGAGTATTCCACAGGTAGATATTTTTGCCTCTCCTCTGAGCATGCAGCTTCCTCTCCTGTTCCAGAGTACCATGCAATCTAGCCTGGAAGACAGACATCCTATGCTTTCCTTGGAAGGGGGGGTCTTTATGATCTCCCTCCTCTTCTTCTTCTACTTCCAAGAGTCCTGCAAATGATTCAAGCAGACTCCCCCAAAAATCTTGCTAGTGACTCGCTTTTGGCCATGACAACAGTGGATCCCTGTTTATGCATCTGGCTGGGGGCAATCACCACAAGTTAACCTCACCAGTTGGACCTCCACACACAGGACAAGAGGTCTTTCATCCATCTTCACTTGTCCACTCTGCAAATGACATTGTGGATGATAGGGTTTTGATCCCTTTTAGGCACTTCTTTTTGGCGAACGTGCTCAGAGTTTTACATGAGGCAAGGAAACCCTCAAACAAAAAATCTTATAGGTCCAAATGGAAGAGTTTTTGGTCTGGTGCCATGCTCATAATCAGGACCTTTTTTCAGTGGGGGTCCCTCAGTCCTCTTAGTTGCGTGAGTCGCTCCAGTGTGGCTTGACCTATACTTCTGTGAAGGCCCATTTGTCAGCCATTTCTGCTTATCTGCACTTGAATCCTCCTTTGACTTCTCATTTTGAGGTCAAGCAATTTCTTAAAGGCGTCCTGTATATTAGGCCTCCAAGGAAGACTATTCCTCCTCCCTTGGGACTTTAATTTTGTTTTGGAAAAAATGTATTCAGGATCCTTTTATTTATTTCACAGTTGTTTTACAGGAGAGTCCTGCTGGACAACGTTTGTTTGTTTTCAGCAGAGTCCTGGGGAGAAAAGCTTCACAAGTTACAAAGTACTAAAGTAAAAATAATTTACAATAGAGTAAAAAAGTGATTAACAATAGCTTAAAAAAGTGATTAAAAAGGTGATTAACAACAGTGAAGAAAAACATCCTTGAGTCTGGGTCAGTGATTAACTATAGTTAAGAAAACATCCTCGAGTAAGGTTAATAGTAGAGCAAAAGGCAAGGTTGTAGTAGCACATGATCACAGTACATTTTGTATATAAATATTTACAATATACAATGAGCTTGGGTAGATCGCAATATCAGTATTCACCAGTAAGATCAAGTATTACTTCTTACTGTAGGGGTGAGACTTTAGGGAGGTCCTTTGCAGTTACATAAGTGGATGGTGGAGAGGTGTGATTTGAGGAGGCTTTTGAAGGTGGGTGTGCAATATTGTAGCCTGAGGTCGGAAGGCAGGGTATTCCATGTTTTCAGCCTGCAAATCTGCTTCTTTGCAACACTGTACCTGGAAGAGTATTGCCCTGCTTAAACAGAATGTTTAAAGAATCTGTCAGTGTTTTGATGATGAAGTTGTAAACAACCCTAAGGCTGGCTTTTACAATCCGCTTTTAGCAAGTGGACATGGGGTAAGACTTTGTCAGCAGAAGAGAGACCTTTCACTTGGTAAGTTTTATTACCACTTTCAATATGGACACATTAAATGTAACTGGCATTATTTTAAATAACTGGGGTATTTTGCAATCTGATTCTACCATTGGATAAATGGTGGGTAAAGCACCCATGCTGGTATATAGGAAGGATACATCCTTCAAAAATATTCTGGAAACTGCTGAATACGTGACAGATAGATATACAAATAGAAAGAAAGGGAATTTTAAGTGTAACGTGCAATTACTGCGCTTTTATATTGGAAACACCTGAGAGATTTAGATTGAACAACAGAAGCATACTGATTCATGGGCATTTTAATTGTTGTAATCCCAATGTGGTTTATTTGGCCAAGTGTATCCAGTGTCCAGTTTTTTACAATGGGAAAACCAGCAGACAGCTTAAAAACAGGACGGCTGAACATTTGTTGGATATTAAGCATGATAAATCCACTAATGCCCTCAGTAGACACATTCATGATCATAAAGATCACAAGTTTAAGTTTTTAGTCATTCAAAAGATAGTGAAAGATATACAAGGAAGAACTTTATTCATTTGGATATTTGTGAGCTTAAGTGGCAGTTGCAATTGAATGTAACAATATCCAGGAATCAATGAAATTACAACTATTTCATGTATTTTAAAATTTAAAAATATTTTAGGTTAAATACTGGTATTATTTAACTATTTACAATATATTTTTATTGCGATACATGCCACCTTTCAATAGGACAATGCATTTCTAGTATTTTACATATTTTCGTGCTTTTAAATATTGTGTGAATATTTAATTGATTATTAAACATGCTAAGTCTTTGTAAGGAGGAAAGCGCTTAACATTGTGAATAAAGTGTGGATTTTTTCCTGTTGTGATGTTATTAGAATGTTCCTGGTTGCTAGGTAATTATTTAAATAGCTGATTGACAGGAAAAATAACTTTCAAACAGCCGACTTGTTTTCAAAAATAAGACAACTGAGACTGTTAAACTGTACAATTTGTCAAGTGCTGGGCAGTTTGTGAAAAGCAGCTGTTAGTGAAGAGTTGTAGTCAGTGGACAGTCATAAAAGAGAACTCATGAAAGAGAACTCATCAAAAACTGTAAACCTGCCTTTGCCTTGCTATTATGTATTAGATTAGATTAGGGGCAGTATTCTCTAATTAGAACAGAAAGGCTTAGTTAATATAGAATTTTTCTAGAATGATGGACTTCTACCCTACAGTTGAATTTTACATTTCTGATGATTGAATTCCGGTGTTTATTGAAAGTCACTGATTTACATTCTTGTAAACATTTTACATATTATTACATGTTTTCATTACTTTACATTCTGGCTGGAAATCAGTGTTTTTCTTTAGAGATCAGAAAGTGTTTATACCCGTTTGATACTCCCCAGGTCCCCTCTAAGGCCTGGCTGCTCTGGTCATAACTATCATTTATTTTGATATTTAATTTTCATAATTGCCACCCTTTAGAAGGACATGAAGACACACTGATTTGTGGCAGCATTATCAGATCATTTTTGGGGAAGGGACACAGCTGGAAATCTGTGTCAGGCTTTCTCAGAAGTGTTTGAATGTGTGAGATTAAAAATTTACTTTGAGTGCAAGTGTATCAGAGGTCTTAAACTGGGACACACTGCTCTGAAGTGTGTAATAGAGTGTCACATTAGGGATGGACAGAAGTATATAGTCCAATCCCAGATTATTCAGCGTGCTCCTGTTGTGCTTTTAGAGAAAAAGTGAAATATTACTCCTGTTTAAGTGACTCTCACACTGGAGTCAGTAGTGAGGATTAAATCTCCTTAGTTACTGACCCAGGGTAGTAGTGGACATCATGATAAGAAAACGTAAAACCACTAAAACTGTTACTGAAAAGCACAACGGCAACTGCAGTCGGTAAAAAAACTTTATTCCTTAAGCACACCAAATAGCTTTTCGTACGCACTGTGTACGAACTTCATCAGAGGATCAATTAGTAGTATAGCCACACCTTTAAATAGCTTTTTACTAGTCAGCTGATGTTACAATGATTTAAATTTAAATATCTAAAATATTTAAAAATTTAAAAAGAGTTTAAAAATTTAATAATTGAGAACCAGCTTTAACATGTTAGTATATTACAAATCAATTGGCATCATAAAAATGTGTCAATAAATGCCTAACTTATTCATATTCATGTTATCATACATAAGGCAAACAGTGCAGTTAGGAAATAAAAAATTGAGAATTAAAAAAATGCTTTAACATCTTTTTAGTGATATTTACTACACAATAAATATATAAAAAATATATATATAAAATATATATTTAGTAACTTTATGTTTCAATAACCATATATGTATTTATATAAAAAATATATATGTATTTTCTTTAATATAATTAAAAATGTTCTTTATATAAATCAATATGAAAACCCATATATATTATATTTTTTAAAATAGATAAGAAAACTTATATGTATATTTTAGTAAGCCACAACGCCCTGCTCTACCTGCCCTATAGGCTTTAAATATTACATTATTGGAAATAGAAATTGAAAATTAGTATCTAGTCAAATAAACTTACCTATAACATCCCCAGAAAATAATGATGTAGGTAAGGTGGGGGAAATTTATCTGGTTAGACTACATAACTTTAAAATAGGCATGATTGAACAAATATCATTTAGACCAGGCAGGCAATAAGAGAATAATCTGATTTGCCATATTAATTCCAAACGTTCCAGTTGTAATTCAATTGGTCCCCCCCTAATATTCGGTACTAGTTGGTCCAATATCCAAAATTTAAAATTATGACGTGGAAATTCATTAATATGCCTGGCAAGAGCATTTTCAATATTACATTTTTTAATATTATTACAATTGTTTTTAAATTTACTTTTTAAGTTAAACCCATTTATTTTTACAGTATGTCTTGTATAAATGTATTTACAATACGGGCAGTTACCACATACGGACATGTTTTTAAGACTAGAAATTGCATTAGGTTTATTGTTAATAATGTCCAAAATCTGTTTAAAATTTTTATCATGTCTTACTGTAATTTTGGGCTTATCCCCTAATTTTGTTATCAATTCTTTACTTTCCTTCAGAATGTTCCAATTTTTATAAAAAATATTTTTTAATAATGAAAAATCAGAACAATAGGTAAGAGTCAAACTGTATTCAAAAGGTAACTCTGTCGAATTCAAATAAATATTAGAAAGAGAATTCGGCTGCTCAGGGCTAGTTGCAGTTGATGGACTGTGTTCAATTCTCAGTAGAATAGGTTTATAAAATCCATTGTTCCTTTTAGCAATTACCTCATCCCTGATGTTTTCTATAAAATTCCTTGGGTATGCTCTATTTAGGAACATGTTTTTTAAATTATTGCACTCATCTAGGAAGTCTTTTAAAATTGCTAACCATTCTGGCTGCTCTCACGGCCTGACTTTTAACCACTGATTTATTTTGGTGAGTAGGGTGTGCACTTGTAAAGTGCAAGAACGTATTAGAATACGAAACTTTCCTGTATATTTTCGATTCAAATCTACCCATTGTTAAATTCTTGGTAAGAAGGATATCCAAGTAAGCTATTTCATTAACATTAAAATTATATGTAAATTCAAGAAAGTTTGTAGTCGAATTAAAATAAGCCACCAATTCTGCTGCTTGATAGGCCGAACCTTCCAAAAGGATGAAGATATCATCCAAATATCTCGTATAAAACCTTATTTTGGAAGTGACTTCTGTTTGCACTAAAACATGTTCCTTTTCCCACAAGCTCATGACCAAGTTTGCAAAGCTCGAGCCACATGGGGAGCCCATGGCTACCCCTTTCTTTTGATGGTAAAATTTTCCATTAAATACTATAATATTATGGGCCAAAACTATTGTTAGTAGTTCCTCAATAAGCCAAATCTCAGAATCTGGTGCATTCATATTTTTCAGATTTAATGATATCCATTCTATACCCAAATCTTGTGGGATTGACGTATAAAGGTATTTTACGTCTATAGTTAGTAAGTTTAAGTTTTTATTAAACGGTAATTCATTAATCTTACCTAGAAATGACCAGGAATCTTTGCAAATAGTGGTTTCGAGTTGGACATATTTATTCTGAAGTTTATCCACCATTTTTCACAAGCATAAGTCATGCTATTTTTACCACTTACTATTGGTCTAAATGGCGGGTTTGCCACGTTCTTATGGACTTTAGGTATTCCAAATAGAATGGGTACAACTGGTGATGTTAACATTAGATAGTTAAGCTGGTCCAAAATTACAGTAAGACATGATAAAAATTTTAAACAGATTTTGGACATTATTAACAATAAACCTAATGCAATTTCTAGTCTTAAAAACATGTCAGTATGTGGTAACTGCCCGTATTGTAAATACATTTATACAAGACATACTGTAAAAATAAATGGGTTTAACTTAAAAAGTAAATTTAAAAACAATTGTAATTCCAAGATGGTTGCAATTTGCCAGGCATGTCATTGTTTTTATGTGGGTAAAACCATTAGGAGACTTCGAGATAGAATATATGAGCATGTGTATAATATTAAAAAATGTAATATTGAAAATGCTCTTGCCAGGCATATTAATGAATTTCCACGTCATAATTTTAAATTTTGGATATTGGACCAACTAGTACCGAATATTAGGGGGGGACCAATTGAATTACAACTGGAACGTTTGGAATTAATATGGCAAATCAGATTATTCTCTTATTGCCTGCCTGGTCTAAATGATATTTGTTCAATCATGCCTATTTTAAAGTTACGTAGTCTAACCAGATAAATTTCCCCCACCTTACCTACATCATTATTTTCTGGGGATGTTATAGGTAAGTTTATTTGACTAGATACTAATTTTCAATTTCTATTTCCAATAATGTAATATTTAAAGCCTATAGGGCAGGTACGAGCAGGGCGTTGTGGCTTACTAAAATATACATATAAGTTTTCTTATCTATTTTAAAAAATATAATATAATATATATGGGTTTTCATATTGATTTATATAAAGAACATTATTAATTATATTAAAGAAAATACATATATATTTTTTATATAAATACATATATGGTTATTGAAACAAAGTTACTAAATATATATTTTATATATATATTTTTTATATATTTATTGTGTAGTAAATATCACTAAAAAGATGTTAACGCATTTTTTTAATTCTCAATTTTTTATTTCCTAACTGCACTGTTTGCCTTATGTATGATAACATGAATATGAATAAGTTAAGCATTTATTGACACATTTTTATGATGCCAATTGATTTGTAATATACTAACATGTTAAAGCTGGTTCTCAATTATTAAATTTTTAAACTCTTTTTAAATTTTTAAATATTTTAGATATTTAAATTTAAATCATTGTAACATCAGCTGACTAGTAAAAAGCTATTTAAAGGTGTGGCTATACTACTAATTGATCCTCTGATGAAGTTCGTACACAGTGCGTATGAAAAGCTATTTGGTGTGCTTAAGGAATAAAGTTTTTTTACCGACTGCAGTTGCCGTTGTGCTTTTCAGTAACAGTAGTAGTGGACATCACATTAACTGTTAGCAGTCTGGTGGGATATAGCCGGACACCACACTTTGACCCATAGTAGTAGGGGACGTCACATTAATTGCTAGCAGTCCAGTGGGATATAGCTGGACATCACACTTACCATAACAATAGATGTCCTTTTCTTCACTGTTGTACTACTCGCTCCCTCCCCCCAAACCCTCTTTATTTTGCATTTTTTCCTTCTAGATATGCATGGACTTTGTCCTGTGATGACTGTTCTCTTCTGGGGCAATTTATTTCTAAGTAGTTATGTTCGTACGTCCCTTTTACACCCCAAGTTTGTGCAGGAAGGACAAATGTGATGTATGGTGCACACAAGATCTCTAAGCTTATTTATACCGGCCAAGAAAACAGGGTGCCCAGGGCTGAACATCCCTTCTGTATCAAATACTGCAACAGTGAATAGAAGGATATCTACTGTTATGGTAAGATTTTACACAACTGTAGTTTATCGATTCCAAAGAGCCTTCAAAGTCAACTTTAGCACTTTCCCTGCATTACAGTTGTGGACTTACCAGTGAGCTGCATAACAGAAGTGTTGCACCCTTATCCCAAATGTCTACGATCTAGGGATCTAGGTTGGCATTTGTTGCTGTTCCCTGCCTCCCACTTACTTTAAATAAGCTGCCATGCTTAGATGCCATTTGCATCATTTAATATCAGCTTACAATACAACATGCAACTCGAATGACAGTATTTTGTCAGTTACATTTCAAGCACAATCTCCTCATCAGCAAAATCAAAAAAAGTACTGGGAAGTGGGGTTGACCACAACTGTCCCAGCAAACTAAGACCATCTTTAAGGACAGCATATCTCAAAACAAATGAAACTATGCAGGAGTGTTGGGGCGGAGGGTCTGAATTACAATTCTGATCTGTTTCTAGGTCCAGCTCACAATGACGGTAACTCAGATAAAGGAGAGAGAATATGACTCCTAAGGAGCAGGGGAAGGGCCAAGGACAAACTTAGGACTTGATATTATATAGTTGTACTCCGTGGACAGGGCATGGACACTTGGATTGGCATTTGTGTAGCACACCAGAGCACTTCACGTGCCTTAAATATGACAGCAGTGCTCAACAGCACTCTTTATGGCTACAGCCAGTAGTCTGTAGGTGGACCCCTGCACGTCACAAGGTGCACTGTAGTCACTGCAGCCTCTCTTCATCATTTAGGGCACTGCAAAGCAGTGCTTTTAGGATTTTGGGGAGTGGGGTGGGGTTTATTTTATAACTGAGTGCTCACTGTTATTTTGAGAGTTTATTTCTGGTACGACTGGTTAGTGTATACTGTAATCACTTATGTTCATAGTGAGAATTATATCAGTAAAGGAAAGAGGGCTATGCTTGAAAGTGAAATGGAGTGTGTTTATGAAATAGCTCAACAAGATTAGCTATGGTGTAGTCTTAGTATAAGGAGGGGCCATTTGTGCAGAGTTTATCCTAATGCACTAAGTGTGGAGAAGCCATAAGTTTTCATCACAGATTAGGGTGCTCTTTTCAAGAATGCAAAAAGCAGAGGGCAGGCAGATGGGTCCTGGCTGAAGTAAACCCCCCCCAGACGGGTTAATGATTTAGGTACCATTATAAGCCAAATCACAATGCCTCAATCTTTGTTACAGAGTTCATGGCTAACCTGATGGATTATAATCATCTGCAGGTTCCTGTAGTTTTTCTTTTTTTTTTTTTTTTTGGGGGGGGGGGTCTTGAAATGCTATGTATTTCATCTTTAGCTCAGAACAGCCAATTGATATTTCGAGTCTGTTCTACCATCATATAACATTGCTTCTGTCCCTTCCCCCTCAGTGAACAAATACAGAACTTTCTAGTACGTTCAACCTTAGTGAGTATGTCCTGTATATAGAAATAATTCCCTGTCATAACTTTGCAGTCTGCAGGTAGATCAAATTTATTTTTATTTAGCATTTATTTACCAGAATAATCAAAATGGGATGGAAAGAACCCCCTCCTTCAGTACAGGCCTAGACAGAAAAGCTCCACATAGTATGAAATATGTACATATTTAACATACAAATTGTTAAAAGTAAAACGTGATTGAGAATTCAAATAAACAGAACAGTACAGTATATTTAACGGAGTTATTAAAATGCAAGCATTACACAATTGGCATAATAGTAAGTTTGATACAAATTGCAATGAAGTATAACACAATTCATGAATAACAGGTTACGATACAGATTCATGAACAACAGGTTACGATACAGATTCATGAATACTGAGCGCTGACTCAGGCACGGTCATATAATATCAAAGGGAACACAGAATGAAAGGAATACCGACTAAGACACGGTCATATAATATCAAAGGGAACACAGAATGAAATGAATGCAGTAGGAATACCATACATGGTTAGGAGAGAACCTAGGTTTCTTGTAAAAGAAAAGCACACAGATGAGATGTAGAAATATAAAATGGTGTGAGACTATGAGAGGGCAGCATGTGTAGTTACAGAAAGGTTGAAGTAATGTCTATAGATGAGCAGTGGTTAAGAAGCGAGAGTAAAAGTTTGGTTATGGCTAATATAATGGCAGGGAAGTTAATCAGGAGTGTGGCAGGAATAATGCCAGGATTTGAATGTTCTTTTAGTTGAGTTTTGAAACAAGTCGGTACATCTGTTTGAGATGATATGAGAAAGAGTTCCATACTCTGGCCACATAATTCAGTCTCTCCAGAAGAAAGGATACATTTTGCAGCAGTTAGAAGGGATCTGTTGGTTGAGTGTAGGTACCCAACTGCTGCATATTTTTTGCATTTTTTAAAACCTGGGAATTTGTCTGGTTTACGTATCAGAGTATGGACAGTCAGTACATGTGTATAGGAGAGCTCCAAGCAGTTTAACTGGTTGAGTGATGTGCAATGAAGGGTATGGGAGGGGAGATTAGCAGAGAACCTTCAAGTTTCATTATAAGATTATTTTGGGATGAATTAAGATTTGTGTAAGGGGGGGGGCACAGAGAAGTGATGAAGGTAGATAAGACAACATTATTGATGTCCGAGCCTTATTATTAAGGCATGGTGTGGATCACTACAGAGAGTTTGTGTGTTTCTGACAGTCTGAAAACTGCTGATCAAATCTAAAGCTGTTATCGAGTATTACACCTAGTACCTTGATTTGGAATACTAACTCTAACAGCATTATTTTTTGAGGTGCTATGGAATGATTTTTTTATGGGACTGAGGTGCTTTGGGGTGAACAACTTTTTTTTTTGTCAGACTGAGGAGGAAGTCAGTCTTGTAGCCAGATTTCAGTAGAAGAGAAGGATTCTTCAGTGGTGTTTTTAGTTTGTGCATACTAGATCAGATTTGTCAGTGTACTGCACCTGTTTTTGCCTGTCTGGTGGCCGAATACAGTTTGTTGGTTTAAATACTGAACAACAGAGGACCGAAGATGGATCGATGTGGTGCACCTACTGAGATTAATAGGAAAGATGAGTAGTTATGAACCCAGTGAATTGCCTGTTGTCTGTCAGACGGGTTCCTATCATTTCCTCTAAGAGGCGTCCTATCAAACGCCTCCATCAAACTTGAAAATGCAAAATTTGAAAACATTGCACATCCACATAAGTGATTTCTTTCCTTGGGAAAGAAACTGCTTGGCCATCCTTGTCAGTTTGCCGTTTTCCCCGCTGTAGTGTGATCTCGAAGATGGCATATTTAGTTAGGGGGGGGGTGTGGGTGGCACAGCCCCCCCACTTTGTAGTGTTTGTGGATATTTGTTTGCGTTTGTAGGGCAAGTGATTTCTTTATGTGGAGGTTCGATTTTTTTGAAAGTTCACGGTTTTAGGGTCGATGAAGAGACGTTCGATGGAACACCTCTTCGAGGAAATAATACAGACCCTGTCAGACAGGCAGCTATGGAAGCAGGATAAACCTGAGTAAGAGAGTCGTAAGAAGGAAAGTTCTTCCAGTACTTTTTGGTGAGAGATCATGCCGAATGCCTTAGGTAGAGCTGGATAAATCATAAAATAAAAAACGCACTAGAAGAGGGTTCCAATGGATAAGGAATATATACCTTCTTAAAAAAGCCCAGTATAATAAAGTATCCAGTCCTTATCCATTGGGACCCTCTTCTAGCGTGTTTTTTATTTTATTACTACTGGTTATATATACGCACTGCACCTATCGCAGTAGATCTAGATAAATGGTTGAGACTTTTTCTTTGATTTCTTTCAACATTTAGAAACTTTTTAAAGCTGAGAAGGCAGGTGGTGGTAATACCATGTGAAACTTGTGCTTGGTAGGTGGCATGAGAATGTTATTGGTGAGATCATTTTTAGGTGTGAGTGGATACATTTAAGGATTATAAAAAGTGGAGATATAATTTTTATAGGACGACAGCTGGCAAAGTCAGTGGATACGACTTCTTTTTGCAGAAGTATTATAAATGATTTTTTACAATGATGGTGCCTTACTTTCTTTAATGTAATAACCAGGATTCAGAAAGGATATGCCAGGACATCTGTAGCAAGTTTTAGTACTCTGCTGGGAGGCTGTATGCCACTGTAGTTGTTGGCTTTAGTTTTAGTAGATTTTTTTTTAATTATAGAGGTACAGATGGGGCAGAAAACTGAACAGAGGTAGTTAGCAGACTGGGATTAAATGAGTGGATGGATGATTGTTTCTGAGTAGGTAGAAGACTGTATGAATGAAGTTAACTGGTTGGCTATGCTGTCTGTATTGTTAACAGCTGTGGTTGCTGGTGGAGCAGAATGAACTGGATTGTAGGGGTTACATATTTCCAAATGGTTTGGGATTAAGCTGATGATTTTGTTGTGGGTTTGTGTTGTTGAAGGTTTGTGTTGTATGGAGTTTTAGTAGATTGAATTGATAATTTAGTGAGGTTACTGATCCGTCTGAAATTGTCAACAGATAGCCAAGTTTTTAGTTTGCACCATATGTTCCAGGCTATATCCCTTTGTGACATGGAGTTTTTTTTTTTCTTTTGTTATTCAGGGGGCAGGGTTTGAGTCCAAACTTTTGTTCCTGAGTGGAACGTGATAGTTTAGTATATGCAGTACTACGTTACTAAAATATGGTGCTGTCATGTCCAGGGGCATCGTCTGAAATTGCCTCCAACTACACTGCGTTATACTGACAATAAGGTTGTTTTTACTAAAACAAAAAAGGTTATGTACTTGCTTGAATATTACCTTTTCATTAATATAGTTACAGTGTCACAGCAAAAGTTGGCAGGTGGTCACTAATGCTAAAAGGTAAGCAGCCTGACAGAGTTAAGTTGTTTAATTTGTTGGCAAAATCCAGTCCAGAGTAAACTGCCTACCACAAAGTTTTGTTAATTCTGGTTAGTTCACTAATAATCTGGGTGAAACTGGGTGAAAATATCTACAAATAATCCATTTTACACTGAGGTTAGCTATTAAAATTAACGTATGCAGATGATATGCTGCTATCTAGTACTAGTTAGTCACTCAGCCTGCAAACCAAGCTACAGGACAACTTAACTTCATTATCCCCCTGGCCCACTATTAACTACCTATAACAAAAACAATGTCATGCTGTTTGCCTCAGCCAAGAAATTACCCACTATCCCAGCTATTCTCTCAGCAGATGTGAATGAGCACACACTTAATATGTCACTGAACAGGGGTACCTATATGCCTAATATTTGCCCCTACCCTTCCCTTAAACCCACACACACCGTTTGTACCCAAAAAAAAGTTCTTGTAAAGGTGTAGCTAAGCATACTCTGGGTGCTGAAAGGAGTACAGATTTTTCTGGGCATCTCTCAGAACCTTAAAGACTCGGAGAGCACAGAAAGTTTAGAAATGTCTCAACTAGTGCTTACTGTAAACGAGAACTATACAAAACATACGTATATGAAAGGACTACACATCTAAAAATATTTCTACAGTAAACAGTAGGAACAGCTGAAAATAATGCGCCCCATTATGATGTGTACAGGGGCAACATTTGAGTGTTGAGCCCAACATGAGATTTGAGTACAATATGTATTTTTCTAGCTACATTGTGTACTAGCTGAATTAAAACTATGTTACAAGGTCAGTCACCTCCTCTTAAAATACAAATTAAGTGCTCATCTTAAAATTATGTTACGAGATCAGTCGCCTCCTCTTACAATACAAATTAAGTGCTCACCTTAAAACTGTTAGATCAGTCGCCTCTGCTTACAGTACAAATTAAGCTCTCACCTTAAAACTATGTTACGAGGTCAGTCGCCTCCGCTTACAATACAAATGAAGTGCTCACATTAAAACTATGTTACGAGGTCAGTCGCCTCTGCTTACAATACAAATTAAGTGCTCACCTTAAAACTATGTTACAAGGTCAGTCGCCTCATCTTACAATACAAATTAAGTGCTCACCTTAAAACTATGTTACGAGATCAGTCGCCTCCGCTTACAACGCAAATTAAGTGCTCACATTAAAACTATGTTACGAGATCAGTCGCCTCCGCTTACAATACAAATTAAGTGCTCACCTTAATACTATGTTACGAGATCAGTCACCTCAGCTTACAATACAAATTAAGTGCTCACCTTAAAACTATGTTACAAGGTCAGTCGCCTCTGCTTACAATACAAATTAAGTGCTCACCTTAAAACTATGTTACGAGATCAGTCGCCTCCTCTTACAATACAAATTTAGTGCTCACCTTAAAACTATGTTAGAAGATCAGTCGCCTCCGTTTACAATACAAAGTGGTCAGCTTAAAACTATGTTACAAGGTCAGTCGCCTCCGATTACAATACAAATTAAGTGCTCACCTTAAAACTATGTCACGAGGTCAGTCGCCTCCGTTTACAATACAAACTAATTGCTCACCTGAAAACTATGTTACGAGGTCAGTCGCCTCCTCTTACAATACAAATTAGGTGCTCACCTTAAAACTATGTTACGAGATCAGTCGCCTCCGCTTACAATACAAATTAAGTGCTCACCTTCAAACTATGTTACAAGGTCAGTCGCCTCCGCTTACAATACAAATTAAGTGCTCACCTTAAAACTATGTTACGAGGTCAGTCGCCTCCGCTTACAATACAAAGTGGTCACCTTAAAACTATGTTAAGAGGTCAGTCACCTACTCTTACGATACAAATTAAGTGGTCTCCTTAAACTATGTTACGAGGTCAGTCACCTACTCTTACAATACAAATTAAGTGGTCACCTTAAAACTGTTACGAGGTCAGTCGCCTCCGATTACAATACAAATTAAATGCTCACCTGAAAACTATATTACGAGGTCAGTCGCCTCCGCTTACAATACAAAGTGGTCACCTTAAAACTATGTTACAAGGTCAGTCGCCTCCTCTTACAATACAAAGTGGTCACCTTAAAACTATGTTACGAGGTCAGTCGCCTCTGCTTACAATACAAATTAAGTGGTCACCTTAAAACTATGTTACGAGGTCAGTCACCTACTCTTACAATACAAATTAAGTGCTCACCTTAAAACTATGTTACGAGATCAGTTCCCTCCGCTTACAATACAAATTAAGTGCTCACCTTAAAACAATGCTACAAGATCAGTCGCCTCCGCTTACAATACAGATTAAGTGTTCACCTTAAAACTATGTTACGAGATCATTTGCCTCCGCTTACAATACAAATTAAGTGCTCACCTTAAAACTATGTTACGAGATCAGTCGCCTCATCTTAAAATACAAATTGTGCTCACCTTAAAACTATGTTACGAGGTCAGGCGCCTACGCTTACAATACAAATTAAGTGCTCACCTTAAAACTATGTTACGAGGTCAGTCGCCTCTGCTTACAATACAAATTAAGTAGTCACCTTAAAACTATGTTACGAGATCAGTCACCTCCACTTACAATACAAACTAAGTGGTCACCTTAAAACTATGTTACGAGGTCAGTCGCCTCCGCTTACAATACAAGGTGGTCACCTTAGAACTATGTTACGAGGTCAGTCACCTCCGCTTACAATACAAAGTGGTCACCTTAAAACTATGTTATGAGGTCAGTCGCCTCCGCTTACAATACAAAGTAGTCACCTTAAAACTATGTTACGAGATCAGTCGCCTCCGCTTACAATACAAATTAAGTGCTCACCTTAAAACTATGTTACGATATCAGTCGCCTCCGCTTACAATACAAAGTGGTCATCTTAAAACTATGTTACAAGGTCAGTCACCTACTCTTACAATACAAATTAAGTGGTCTCCTTAAAACTATGTTACGAGGTCAGTCACCTACTCTTAAAATACAAAGTGGTCACCTTAAAACTATATTACGAGGTCAGTCGCCTCCGCTTACAATACAAAGTGGTCACCTTAAAACTATGTTATGAAGTCAGTCACCTACTCTTACAATACAAATTAAGTGCTCACCTTAAAACTATGTTACAAGGTCAGTCGCCTCCGCTTACAATACAAATTAAGTGCTCACCTTAAAACTATGTTACGAGGTCAGTCGCGTCCGCTTACAATACAAATTAAGTGCTCACCTTAAAACTATGTTACGAGATCAGTCGCCTCCTCTTACAATACAAATTAAGTGCTCACCTTAAAACTATGTTACAAGGCCAGTCACCTTCGCTTACAATACAAATTAAGAGGTCACCTTAAAATAATGTTACGAGATCAGTCGCCTCCGCTTACAATACAAATTAAGTGGTCACCTTAAAACTATGTTACAAGATCAGTCGCCTCCGCTTACAATACAAATTAAGGGCTCACTTTAAAACTATGTTACGAGGTCAGTCGCCTCCGCTTACAATACAAATTAACTGCTCACCTTAAAACTATGTTACAAGATCAGTCGCCTCCGCTTACAATACAAATTAAGTGCTCACCTTAAAACTATGTTACGAGATCAGTCGCCTCATCTTACAATACAAATTAAGTGCTCACATTAAGACTATGTTACGAGGTCAGTCGCCTCGACTTACAAAGTGGTCACCTTAAAACTATGTTACGAGATCAGTCGCCTCCGCTTACAATACAAATTAAGTGCTCACCTTAAAACTGTTACAAGGTCAGTCGCCTCCGCTTACAATACAAATTAAGTGCTCACCTTAAAACTATGTTACGAGGTCAGTCGCCTCCGCTTACAATACAAAGTGGTCACCTTAAAACTATGTTACAAGGTCAGTCGCCTCCGCTTACAATACAAAGTGGTCACCTTAAAACTATGTTACGAGGTCAGTCACCTCCGCTTACAATACAAAGTGGTCACCTTAAAACTATGTTACAAGGTCAGTCGCCTCCGCTTAAAATACAAAGTGGTCACCTTAAAACTATGTTACGAGGTCAGTCGCCTCTGCTTACAATACAAATTAAGTGCTCACCTTAAAACTATGTTACAAGGCCAGTCACCTTCGCTTACAATACAAATTAAGTGCTCACCTTAAAACTATGTTACGAGGTCAGTCACCTACTCTTACAATACAAATTAGGTGCTCACCTTAAAACTATGTTACGAGATCAGTTGCCTCCGCTTACAATACAAATTAAGTGCTCACCTTAAAACTATGTTACAAGGTCAGTCGCCTCCGCTTACAATACAAAGCGGTCACATTAAAACTATGTTACAAGGTCAGTCACCTCCGCTTACAATACAAATTAAGTGCTCTCCTTAAAACTATGTTACGAGGTCAGTCACCTACTCTTACAATACAAATTAAGTGGTCACCTTAAAACTATGTTACGAGGTCAGTCGCCTCCGCTTACAATACAAAGTGGTCCCCTTAAAACTATGCTACGAGGACAGTCGCCTCCGATTACAATACAAATTAAGTGTTCACCTTAAAACTATGTTACGAGGTCAGTCGCCTCCGCTTACAATACAAAGTGGTCACCTTAAAACTATGTTACAAGGTCAGTCGCCTCCTCTTACAATACAAAGTGGTCACCTTAAAACTATGTTACGAGGTCAGTCACCTCCGCTTACAATACAAATTAAGTGCTCACCTTAAAACTATGTTACGAGATCAGTCGCCTCTGCTTACAATACAAATTAAGTGGTCACCTTAAAACTATGTTAAGAGGTCAAGTCACCTACTCTTACAATACAAATTAAGTGCTCACCTTAAAACTATGTTACGAGATCAGTCGCCTCCGCTTACAGTACAAATTAAGTGCTCACCTTAAAACTATGTTACAAGGTCAGTCGCCTCTGCTTACAATACAAAGTGGTCACCTTAAAACTAGGTTACAAGGTCAGTTACCTACTCTTACAATACAAAGTGGTCTCCTTAAAACTATGTTACGATGTCAGTCACCTACTCTTACAATACAAATTAAGTGGTCACCTTAAAACTATGTTACGAGGTCAGTCGCCTCCTATTACAATACAAAGTGGTCACCTTAAAACTATGTTACGAGGTCAGTCGCCTCTGCTTACTATACAAAGTCGTCACCTATCTGTAACTAGGCATCAGTGTTGCCCATTTTCATGCTTCCTCAAGTGGTGGGCCTCGGATCCGGCTTGGCCACATATACTTAAACTTTCAGTTCAGACTCAAGCTCCTCCCTTTACCCATAATGCACTAGAAACCTGTAATACCTCAGATCAAGTTTGCGGCCCCAAATGCAGAAATACTAACCAAAGCCAATAAAGAAGGAAAGTCAGTGGGAAAGACAGGGGCTCAAATATGGAATAGGGTCTCCATATTCACTATCAGATCATTCCCAGAGGAAATGACAGGGGGAAGGAGGGCAGGAAGTTGAGGAAGAAATGAAAATGGAGACAGAGATGCATAGTTATGGTGAATACATAGGTTTTATATCTGATGTTGTCATTTTCATTCATTCCTGGGCTGACGGGACAGAGCCCCCCCCAGCTACGTGAATCTGGGTGGCACTTTTGGAAAGATATTCCAGACTACAGCAGAACCAAAGGAAGGCCTGTTTCTGGAGATCAAATGCTGCAGCACAAGTCTCATCAATGGAGGCTCTGGATCAAAATGCAGAGGTAACAGCCATGGAGCTAGTGGACTGAGCTGTAGGAGGTCTGGGCAAGGAAAGGCCTTGTTGACTTTAAATAATATGCTGTTAGCCACTTAACTAAGGTAACTTTGGAAACTGGTTTTCCCAATCTATTGGAGGCAAAGGAGACAAACAACTGATCTGTTTTCTGAAATCTTTTGTCCTGTGGAAATGAAAACAAAGCTGTCTATGTACAGCTGAAAGATGAAGCATATATTTACCTTTGTTGGAGAGGTTCGAGAAGGAGACACGTAAAATTGAAGAACTAGTTGATGTTCGCCTCTGAGGAAACTTTGGGCAGAAAGGAAGAATTAGTAAATTAACCCTATCTTTATGGAAAACAAAATAGGGGAATTTAGAGGAGAGTGGTTGGAGTTCACATACTTGTCTTGCTGAGGTAATAGAAAATGGCCTTTTGAGTAGCTAAGAAAAACTTGAGGTTACACTTGGCTGATGGCCTGAAGGGGTTCCAAGTTAAAATCTGCAACAACAGAGCTAGATCCCAGGGTGATGTAGGGTCTTTGAAGGATTACACAAAACAGTGTCTTTATGGAAAGCTTTGCATAGTTTTGATGAAGCATAGTCTCCACTATGATAATTTCAGACGGCTGCTAACTCAACTTAAAATGGTGGAAAAACTAGCTCTTTCTTGAAATATCACTGCTAGGAAATCCAAGACAGCAGGAATATGTGCAAAAAAAGGGATCCAATTCTCTTTGATGGGTTCAAAAGGAAAACCTAGGGTCATCCTTCATAGCTACCTAAAGAGCTCTGTGGGTCCTTCCTCCTCCCTGTCTTCTTCCTGAGCTTTGGTGGTCCACCTAATGTAACGATACCGCAACAGTGAAACGGAGGGACACAGTACAGTCGTGTAGAATCTCTTCACACACTCTATTGTAAGGAATACCGCAACAGTGAAATGAAAGGTCACAGTACAGTCGTGTAGAATCTCTACACTCTACCTAATGTAACGATACTGCAACAGTGATACGGAGTGACACAGTACAGTCGTGTAGAATCTCTTCACTCTACGTAATGTAACGATACCGCAACAGTGAAACGGAAGGACACAGTGCAGTCGTGTAGAATCTATTAACTCTCCCTAATGTAACGATACTGCAACAGTGAAACGGAAGGACACAGTACAGTCGTGTAGAATCTCTTCACACTCTCTATTGTAAGGAATACCGCAACAGTGAAATGGAAGGTCACAGTACAGTCGTGTAGAATCTCTACACTCTACCTAATGTAACAATACTGCAACAGTGAAACGGAGGGACACAGTACAGTCGTGTAGAATCTCTTCACTCTACCTAATGTAATGATACTACAACAGTGAAATGGAAGGACACAGGACAGTCGTGTAGAATCTCTTCACTCTACCTAATGTAACGATACTGCAAGAGTGAAACGGAAGGACATAGTACAGTCGTGTAGAATCTCTTCAATCTACCTAATGTAACAATACTGCAACAGTGAAATGGAAGGACATAGTACAGTTGTGTAGAATCTCTTCACTCTCCCTGTTGTAATTAATACTGCAACAGTGAAATGGAAGGACACAGTACAGTTGCGTAGAATCTCTTCACTCTCCCTATTGTAATGATACAACAGTGAAATGGAAGGACATAGTACAGTCGTGTAGAATCTCTTCACTCTCCCTATTGTAATGATACTGCAACAGTGAAACGGAAGGACACAGTACAGTTGTGTAGAATCTCTTCAGTCTCCCTATTGTAATCAATAATGTAACAGTGAAATGGAAGGACATAGTACAGTTGTGTATAATCTGTTCACTATCCCTGTTGTAATGATACAACAGTGAAACGGAAGGACATAGTACAGTTGTGTAGAATCTCTTCACTCTCCCTATTGTAATGATACTACAACAGTGAAATGGAAGGACATAGTACAGTTGTACAGAATCTCTTCATTCTCCCTATTGTAATGATACAACAACAGTGATATGGAAGGACACAGTACAGTTGTGTATAATCTCTTCACTCTCCCTATTGTAATGATATAACAGTGATATGGAAGGACATAGTACAGTTACGTAGAATCTCTTCATTCTCCCTATTGTAATGATACAACAGTGAAATGGAAGGACATAGTACAGTTATGTAGAATCTCTTCACTCTCCCTATTGTAATGATACTACAACAGTGAAATGGAAGGACACAGTACAGTTGTGTAGAATCTCTTCACTCTCCCTGTTGTAATGATACTACAACAGTGAAATGGAAGGACATAGTACAGTTGTGTAGAATCTCTTCACTCTCCCTATTGTAATGATACAACAGTGAAATGGAAGGACATAGTACAGTTGTGTAGAATCTCTTCACTCTCCCTATTGTAATGATACAACAGTGATATGGAAGGACATAGTACAGTTGTGTAGAATCTCTTCACTCTCCCTATTGTAATGATACTACAACAGTGAAATGGAAGGACATAGTACAGTTGTGTAGAATCTCTTCACTCTCCCTATTGTAATGATACTACAACAGTGAAATGGAAGGACATAGTACAGTTGTGTAGAATCTCTTCACTCTCCCTATTGTAATGATACTACAACAGTGAAATGGAAGGACATAGTACAGTTGTGTAGAATCTCTTCACTCTCCCTATTGTAATGATACTACAACAGTGAAATGGAAGGACATAGTACAGTTGTGTAGAATCTCTTCACTCTCCCTATTGTAATGATACTACAACAGTGAAATGGAAGGACATAGTACAGTTGTGTAGAATCTCTTCACTCTCCCTATTGTAATGATACAACAGTGAAATGGAAGGACATAGTACAGTTGTGTAGAATCTCTTCACTCTCCCTATTGTAATGATACTACAACAGTGAAATGGAAGGACATAGTACAGTTGTGTAGAATCTCTTCACTCTCCCTATTGTAATGATACAACAGTGAAATGGAAGGACATAGTACAGTTGTGTAGAATCTCTTCACTCTCCCTGTTGTAATGATACAACAGTGAAATGGAAGGACATAGTACAGTTGTGTAGAATCTCTTCACTCTCCCTATTGTAATGATACTACAACAGTGAAATGGAAGGACATAGTACAGTTGTGTAGAATCTCTTCACTCTCCCTATTGTAATGATACAACAGTGAAATGGAAGGACATAGTACAGTTGTGTAGAATCTCTTCACTCTCCCTATTGTAATGATACTACAACAGTGAAATGGAAGGACATAGTACAGTTGTGTAGAATCTCTTCACTCTCCCTGTTGTAATGATACAACAGTGAAATGGAAGGACATAGTACAGTTGTGTAGAATCTCTTCACTCTCCCTATTGTAATGATACTACAACAGTGAAATGGAAGGACATAGTACAGTTGTGTAGAATCTCTTCACTCTCCCTATTGTAATGATACAACAGTGAAATGGAAGGACATAGTACAGTTGTGTAGAATCTCTTCACTCTCCCTATTGTAATGATACAACAGTGAAATGGAAGGACATAGTACAGTTGTGTAGAATCTCTTCACTCTCCCTATTGTAATGATACTACAACAGTGAAATGGAAGGACATAGTACAGTTGTGTAGAATCTCTTCACTCTCCCTATTGTAATGATACAACAGTGAAATGGAAGGACATAGTACAGTTGTGTAGAATCTCTTCACTCTCCCTATTGTAATGATACAACAGTGAAATGGAAGGACATAGTACAGTTGTGTAGAATCTCTTCACTCTCCCTATTGTAATGATACAACAGTGAAATGGAAGGACATAGTACAGTTGTGTAGAATCTCTTCACTCTCCCTATTGTAATGATACAACAGTGAAATGGAAGGACATAGTACAGTTGTGTAGAATCTCTTCACTCTCCCTATTGTAATGATACAACAGTGATATGGAAGGACATAGTACAGTTGTGTAGAATCTCTTCACTCTCCCTATTGTAATGATACTACGACAGTGAAATGGAAGGACATAGTACAGTTGTGTAGAATCTCTTCACTCTCCCTATTGTAATGATACTACAACAGTGAAATGGAAGGACATAGTACAGTTGTGTAGAATCTCTTCACTCTCCCTATTGTAATGATACAACAGTGAAATGGAAGGACATAGTACAGTTGTGTAGAATCTCTTCACTCTCCCTATTGTAATGATACAACAGTGATATGGAAGGACATAGTACAGTTGTGTAGAATCTCTTCACTCTCCCTATTGTAATGATACAACAGTGAAATGGAAGGACATAGTACAGTTGTGTAGAATCTCTTCACTCTCCCTATTGTAATGATACAACAGTGAAATGGAAGGACATAGTACAGTTGTGTAGAATCTCTTCACTCTCCCTATTGTAATGATACAACAGTGAAATGGAAGGACATAGTACAGTTGTGTAGAATCTCTTCACTCTCCCTATTGTAATGATACAACAGTGAAATGGAAGGACATAGTACAGTTGTGTAGAATCTCTTCACTCTCCCTATTGTAATGATACAACAGTGAAATGGAAGGACATAGTACAGTTGTGTAGAATCTCTTCACTCTCCCTATTGTAATGATACAACAGTGAAATGGAAGGACATAGTACAGTTGTGTAGAATCTCTTCACTCTCCCTATTGTAATGATACTACAACAGTGAAATGGAAGGACATAGTACAGTTGTGTAGAATCTCTTCACTCCTTATTGTAATGATACAACAGTGAAATGGAAGGACATAGTACAGTTGTGTAGAATCTCTTCACTCTCCCTATTGTAATGATACAACAGTGAAATGGAAGGACATAGTACAGTTGTGTAGAATCTCTTCACTCTCCCTATTGTAATGATACAACAGTGAAATGGAAGGACATAGTACAGTTGTGTAGAATCTCTTCACTCTTCCTATTGTAATGATACAACAGTAAAATGGAAGGACATAGTACAGTTATGTAGAATCTCTTCACTCTCCCTATTGTAATGATACTACAACAGTGAAATGGAAGGACATAGTACAGTTATGTAGAATCTCTTCACTCTCCCTATTGTACTGAATACAACAGTGAAATGGAAGGACATAGTACAGTTATGTAGAATCTCTTCACTCTCCCTATTGTAATGATACAACAGTGAAATGGAAGGACATAGTACAGTTGTGTAGAATCTCTTCACTCTCCCTATTGTAATGATACTACAACAGTGAAATGGAAGGACATAGTACAGTTATGTAGAATCTCTTCACTCTCCCTATTGTAATGATACAACAGTGAAATGGAAGGACATAGTACAGTTGTGTAGAATCTCTTCACTCTCCCTATTGTAATGATACAACAGTGAAATGGAAGGACATAGTACAGTTGTGTAGAATCTCTTCACTCTCCCTATTGTAATGATACTACGACAGTGAAATGGAAGGACACAGTACAGTTGTGTAGAATCTCTTCACTCTCCCTATTGGAATGATACTACAACAGTGAAATGGAAGGACATAGTACAGTTGTGTAGAATCTCTTCACTCTCCCTATTGTAATGATACAACAGTGAAATGGAAGGACATAGTACAGTTGTGTAGAATCTCTTCACTCTCCCTATTGTAATGATACTACAACAGTGAAATGGAAGGACATAGTACAGTTGTGTAGAATCTCTTCACTCTCCCTATTGTAATGATACAACAGTGAAATGGAAGGACATAGTACAGTTGTGTAGAATCTCTTCACTCTCCCTATTGTAATGATACTACAACAGTGAAATGGAAGGACATAGTACAGTTGTGTAGAATCTCTTCACTCTCCCTATTGTAATGATACAACAGTGAAATGGAAGGACATAGTACAGTTGTGTAGAATCTCTTCACTCTCCCTATTGTAATGATACAACAGTGAAATGGAAGGACATAGTACAGTTGTGTAGAATCTCTTCACTCTCCCTATTGTAATGATACAACAGTGAAATGGAAGGACATAGTACAGTTGTGTAGAATCTCTTCACTCTCCCTATTGTAATGATACAACAGTGAAATGGAAGGACATAGTACAGTTGTGTAGAATCTCTTCACTCTCCCTATTGTAATGATACTACAACAGTGAAATGGAAGGACATAGTACAGTTGTGTAGAATCTCTTCACTCTCCCTATTGTAATGATACTACGACAGTGAAATGGAAGGACATAGTACAGTTGTGTAGAATCTCTTCACTCTCCCTATTGTAATGATACTACAACAGTGAAATGGAAGGACATAGTACAGTTGTGTAGAATCTCTTCACTCTCCCTATTGTAATGATACAACAGTGAAATGGAAGGACATAGTACAGTTGTGTAGAATCTCTTCACTCTCCCTATTGTAATGATACTACGACAGTGAAATGGAAGGACACAGTACAGTTGTGTAGAATCTCTTCACTCTCCCTATTGGAATGATACTACAACAGTGAAATGGAAGGACACAGTGCAGTTGTGTAGAATCTCTTCACTCTCCCTATTGTAATGATACTACGACAGTGAAATGGAAGGACATAGTACAGTTGTGTAGAATCTCTTCACTCTCCCTATTGTAATGATACAACAGTGAAATGGAAGGACATAGTACAGTTGTGTAGAATCTCTTCACTCTCCCTATTGCAATGATACAACAGTGATATGGAAGGACATAGTACAGTTGTGTAGAATCTCTTCACTCTCCCTATTGTAATGAATACTACAACAGTGAAATGGAAGGACATAGTACAGTTGTGTAGAAACTCTTCACTCTCCCTATTGTACTGATACAACAGTGAAATGGAAGGACATAGTACCGTTATGTAGAATCTTCACTCTCCCTATTGTAATGAATACTACAACAGTGAAATGGAAGGACATAGTACAGTTGTGTAGAATCTCTTCACTCTCCCTATTGTAATGATACTACGACAGTGAAATGGAAGGACATAGTACAGTTGTGTAGAATCTCTTCACTCTCCCTATTGTAATGAATACTACAACAGTGAAATGGAAGGACATAGTACAGTTATGTAGAATCTCTTCACTCTCCCTATTGTAATGATACTACAACAGTGAAATGGAAGGACATAGTACAGTTGTGTAGAATCTCTTCACTCTCCCTATTGTAATGAATACTACAACAGTGAAATGGAAGGACATAGTACAGTTGTGTAGAATCTCTTCACTCTCCCTATTGTAATGATACTACAACAGTGAAATGGAAGGACATAGTACAGTTGTGTAGAATCTCTTCACTCTCCCTATTGTAATGATACAACAGTGAAATGGAAGGACATAGTACAGTTGTGTAGAATCTCTTCACTCTCCCTATTGTAATGATACTACAACAGTGAAATGGAAGGACACAGTACAGTTGTGTAGAATCTCTTCACTCTCCCTATTGTAATGAATACTACAACAGTGAAATGGAAGGACATAGTACAGTTGTGTAGAATCTCTTCACTCTCCCTATTGTAATGATACAACAGTGAAATGGAAGGACATAGTACAGTTGTGTAGAATCTCTTCACTCTCCCTATTGTAATGATACTACGACAGTGAAATGGAAGGACATAGTACAGTTGTGTAGAATCTCTTCACTCTCCCTATTGTAATGATACTACAACAGTGAAATGGAAGGACATAGTACAGTTGTGTAGAATCTCTTCACTCTCCCTATTGTAATGATACTACAACAGTGAAATGGAAGGACATAGTACAGTTGTGTAGAATCTCTTCACTCTCCCTATTGTAATGATACAACAGTGAAATGGAAGGACATAGTACAGTTGTGTAGAATCTCTTCACTCTCCCTATTGTAATGATACAACAGTGAAATGGAAGGACATAGTACAGTTGTGTAGAATCTCTTCACTCTCCCTATTGTAATGATACTACAACAGTGAAATGGAAGGACATAGTACAGTTGTGTAGAATCTCTTCACTCTCCCTGTTGTAAGGATACAACAGTGAAATGGAAGGACATAGTACAGTTGTGTAGAATCTCTTCACTCTCCCTGTTGTAATGATACAACAGTGAAATGGAAGGACATAGTACAGTTGTGTAGAATCTCTTCACTCTCCCTATTGTAATGATACTACAACAGTGAAATGGAAGGACATAGTACAGTTGTGTAGAATCTCTTCACTCTCCCTGTTGTAATGATACAACAGTGAAATGGAAGGACATAGTACAGTTGTGTAGAATCTCTTCACTCTCCCTGTTGTAATGATACAACAGTGAAATGGAAGGACATAGTACAGTTGTGTATAATCTCTTCACTCTCCCTGTTGTAATGATACAACAGTGAAATGGAAGGACATAGTACAGTTGTGTCGAATCTCTTCACACTTACAATTGTAAGAAATACTAAAACAGTGAAAGGGAAGGACATAGTACAGTTGTGTAGAATCTCTCTTCACTCTCCCTATTGTAAGGAATACTACAACATTGAAATGGAAGGACACAGTACAGTTGTGTAGAATCTCTTCACTCTCCCTATTGTAATGATACTACAACATTGAAATGGAAGGACACAGTACAGTTGGGTAGAATCTCTTCACTCTCCCTACTGTAATGATAGTACAACAGTGACATGGAAGGACATAGTACAGTTGTGTAGAATCTCTTCACTCTCCCTATTGTAATGATACTAGAACATTGAAATGGAAGGACACAGTGCAGTTGGGTAGAATATCTTCACTCTCCCTACTGTAATGATACTACAACAGTGACATGGAAGGACATAGTACAGTTGCGTAGAATCTCTTCACTCTCCCTATTGTAATGATACTACAACAGTGAAATGGAAGGACATAGTACAGTTGCGTAGAATCTCTTCACTCTCCCTATTGTAATGATACTACAACAGTGACATGGAAGGTCATAGTACAGTTGTATAGAATCTCTTCACTCTCCCTATTGTAATGATACAACAGTGAAATGGAAGGACATAGTACAGTTGTGTAGAATCTCTTCACTCTCCCTATTGTAATGATACAACAGTGAAATGGAAGGACATAGTACAGTGTAGAATCTCTTCACTCTCCCTATTGTAATGATACAACAGTGAAATGGAAGGACATAGTACAGTTGTGTAGAATCTCTTCACTCTCCCTATTGTAATGATACTACAACAGTGAAATGGAAGGACATAGTACAGTTGTGTAGAATCTCTTCACTCTCCCTATTGTAAGGAATACTACAACAGTGAAATGGAAGGACATAGTACAGTTGTGTAGAATCTCTTCACTCTCCCTACTGTAATGAATACTGTAACAGTGAAATGGAAGGACATAGTACAGTTGTGTAGAATCTCTTCACTCTCCCTATTGTAATGATACAACAGTGAAATGGAAGGACATAATACAGTTGTGTAGAATCTCTTCACTTTCCCTATTGTAATCAATAATGTAACAGTGAAATGGAAGGACATAGTACAGTTGTGCAAAATCTTATAATGGTAGATGCCCTCCTCTTCACTGTAGCAGTTTTCACTCCCTCCCTCAGCCCCTGGTCCATTTTTCTTCTGGTTATACCAATTACCTCTCTTTTTCTTGGACTGGCATTCCTGCTGAGGCTCTCAGTTCTCAGGATGGTACGTCCAAATGTCACCTTTATGCATATGTGTGAGGTACAAAACACCTTAAAGCAACCAAAAGGCTTTGGTATACTGACCAGATGTTGCGCCGCCCTTGGCAGGTAGATTCTTATTGTAATGAATACTACAACAGTGATATGGAAGGGCATAGGGCTCTATGACTTTATAGATATGGTGTTTCACAGGGAATCGGCTGGGGCTAGCCCAAGACTTAGAATTTTCTTGGAAAGGGTGATTTGAAGACCATCCACCTTTCTGGATGAGGATCTCTAGAATGTCTCTAAAGGAGGCGTCTTTTTGTTGAGACGTTGAGGGCACCTCCCCTTCATTGAAGTCAGCGTCTTTCTTTAAAGATTCCTGAGGGGAATCTATGTGTCTCCTTTACAATGACCTATTCCGGGGAACCTCGTCAGTGGGATGATCTGGGGAGGTGATAGAAGAGGGGGGAAGTTCTGAAAGAGGAACTATCTGGAAGCTCAAACACGCTGGCTGTCCCAGCAGGACAGGCTGGTGAGGTACAGAACTCAGATCTGATGGCAGTAGAGAGGGTAGGATCTTAAGAAATAAGATTAGACTGGACTATCAGATGAGGGAAAGGTCTCTCAACACCTCAAATGTAGAAGCCATTGCTGGTCACACTGCTTTGTAAGATCCAGGTACTGCCAACCCCCAACTGTGCCAGGGCTCCTGCTGCAAAGGAGGAGTCAGACCCATGTTGTGCAGCACCAAAGCACCAAGGGGAAGGGACGACTTAGGCAACCTCTGAGTGGTACTCACCCCCCCCCCCGAACTGACGAAGCTTCAGCTCCAAGACTTATCCTGCTCCAAGGGGGATTGGTGGAGAACGAATCAGGGACACAGTTGGAGTCGAAGAGCTAACTGGCTTCAGATCCGACACATGACTCGTGGGATTCTCAGATGCAAGGGCTCCAAACTTGAATGGATTGGAGAAGAAGAAATAAACCAGATGAGAAACAGGTTGAAGGCTCATGTTTAAATGGGAGATAGAGATGAAAACACCTCCATCAGATTCAGAGCCCTGAGAAACTTAATCATCCTACCCACATCTGCTTCAGATAGGAGGACCTGACAAAGGACAAGGTGGACGGGGGACGTGACATCCTCCTTCGGGTTTCCCATAGAAATGGTAAACAGAGCTGTGGGGAAATGGGCTCTGCAGAAAAACAGGGGGATCAGGTTCTAGGAGATTTAAGTGTCCCCACAGTTGGATCTGAAGCAGCCCGTTCCAATCTTCTCACAATTTTGGTTGGTGATGCCATGGCCAGAGCAGGTGTCAGAGAATAGTTGGGAGATAGATTTATGTACTACTCTCTGGACTCCAAGGAAGACTTCCATTTCTTGCTGGGGGTTCAAGTTCCTGAAACAGATGGAGCCATACCTCTCAAACTGGAAACATCAAAAATCTGGACAAAGGCCCATACAATTTGCATATATAATTATATAGCCACACCCACTGCAATGGAATTGTAGGGTACCAATTTTTGAACGCAAAGCACAGCAGTGAAGTACACACACACACACGCACAGACCCACCCACCCACTCTCAATACAGTATTTACATGCATGATTTGTAATTATGTTCTTCATAACAAATGTCATGGTGGGACACAGAAACACAACAGAGAAACCTAAATTAGGCTTACAGAAGCACGGACACCTAACATACACACACAAGACCTGTACCATACTATCACCACCTGTTCTACATAATGTCTACACAGTACAGAAACTGGCCCATGTCATAGTGACAGTGTATGTACTTTGAAAAAAGCAGCGAACAGTCACTCTACAGTGTGCATACAATCCAAAACGAACCTCAAAATGTGATTTATGTGTATTCCTTTCTGAACACATATTATGGACTGCACACACCCAGCCAACCAACCCAGTTAACAAAACAGAACACAGACAGTAGCTAGTGAATCTTTAAATGCTGCTTTTCAGATCTTTAGCAAACATGTACAATATATAACCTGTTTCCCAAGCTAAGAGGCTTATGTTGTTAAAGCTCAACATCTGTGAAAGCTTCTTCCCATATGCTGTTACTTATGGGATCTGTTAACCTGTCAAAGTTCTCTGTTGTGATTTAACACCCTCATCCAATTTTTAAATACCAGAGTGCAGGAGGGAGCCAAGACTAATTGAAGCAGCAAAGCACAGGTCTTTTTACAACCCAGGCCTGCCATCATTCTCCATTTACGACCCAGGCCTGCATCATTCTCCATTTACGACCCAGGCCTGCATCATTCTCCATTTACGACCCAGGCCTGCATCATTCTCCATTTACGACCCAGGCCTGCATCATTCTCCATTTACGACCCAGGCCTGCATCATTCTCCATTTACGACCCAGGCCTGCATCATTCTCCATTTACGACCCAGGCCTGCATCATTCTCCATTTACGACCCAGGCCTGCATCATTCTCCATTTACGACCCAGGCCTGCATCATTCTCCATTTACGACCCAGGCCTGCTTCATTCTCCATTTATGACCCAGGCCTGCATCATTCTCCACTCTCCAGCTAGCCTGCACAGATAACTCTCTGTAATTGCACACCACCACCACAAAAGCACAGATTAGAGGCTATCAAGCTGGTGAATTGCTTTCAAGAACAAAAACAAGTGCTGACAGCATATCTCTCAATTTGTCAGCACAACAGTCAGCATTTAGTGATAAAGCCAAAAATGTAATGGGTAGGATGTGTGCAGGCCAGAAGCCAGGGAGATGGTTTAGTTTAATAAATATGGCCTTTATGAAGTTGTTACAATAACACAATTTTCATTATAATACACTTTCTGAAACATATGAAGTCTAAGCTTGACACTGAAAGCACCTGTCATTACTGACTTACTGCAGTCCTCAATATCAAGAAATGTACATTTCACAAGACAAAGCACCTTATAGGTAGGTACTAGGTTATTGGCCTATATAAGTTTAACCAAAAAGGTACCCCGGCTTTCGCAAACCCAAGAAAATTATTTTCCTGTGCCCCTGTCGAGCAGAGCCACAGATGTAACCCCCGGAGTGAATTTCCTATCTCCCATCCAATCATCAAGATTTTTCTTAAAGAGTGCTAATGAGGAGCTTTGTTTGATATAGATAGGTAGTTTGTTCCAGTGTATGGGAAGTCTCTGGGCCAGGAATCTCTCCAGCATGTCCTGTTTATTGTGGTGACAAGGTTTAGGTCCCTAGAGTGTTCACCTCTGAGGGATTGGGATTTCTTTAAGTGGAGCATGTCCAACAGCTCTGGGTTTGACATAGCTTTGTACGTTAGGCAGAGATTCCCTCAGAGTAGGCGATATGCAACAGAGTAAAGCTGGAGTTTTTTGAGACGGTCTGCGTAGGGCATCTGTTTGAGGCCAGTAATCCTCTGTGAGGTATTTCTGTGGCCTTTCTAGTTGTTGTAGATGTCTTGTAAGGAACATACCAAAAGGGGCGTTGTACACTATAATGGGTCTAATGAGTGATGAGTAGAAGGGAACAATGATCTCTTTTTTCCTGGATGATAAACCTTTTGTGATTACGTGTGCCATGTAGGAGGATTTCCTGACTACTGTAGCGATGTGATTATCAAAAAAGAGAGACTACTGTCCACCTGTCTCCCAAGGTCTCTTATCACACTTTCGGTGTTAAGTAGACAACTGCCTATGTGGTAGTTCATGGGTACAGAGTTTTTACCAAAAGGGATGACAATGCACTTTTTGGCACTGAGCTTGAGGCCATGGCTTTGACACCAGGCATTTGTCTCAGTGAGGCCCTTTTGCAGGATGTCCACATCGTTATAGAGTTTCGATTGTAGCTCTTAGTTTGCAGTCATCTGTGAACTTTATTAGCCAAAGACTTTCTGCGTTAGCCTGTACTTCTGAGAAGTTGATACCAAACAGGAGAGGACCCAGGACTGAACCCTGTGGTACTCTACTTGACACTGGTTTGAAGTCGGATTTGGAGTCTGCTACTTTCACAGTGTGGGTTCTGTCAGTGAGCCAGTTGGCAACCTATCTTGTGACATAGGGATTTATACCTAGTTTAGTGAGTTTATCTAGAATTCCAGAGTGAGGGATGGTGTTGAAAGCCTTGGCGAGATCCAGACAGGCTGTGTGAACCACCTTACCCTCATCTACGGCTTTGGTACAAACCCGAACAGGGTGGGGCCCAGAGTTTGGAGATTACCAATGTCATTGTTTATAAGTTTCATGATGATACGTTCCATAGCCTTGCGGACCAGGCTCGTCAGGCTAATGGGGTGATAGTTCCTGGGGTCCGTGGTGGCTCCTCCCTTGTGAAGTGGGATAACCGTCGCTGTGCGCTATTCAGCAGGCACAAAGCCTGAGATGAGGCTATGATTGAACATGGTACTTAGGTGGGGTGCCAGTTTGTTCTGTAGTTCATGTAGAACACAGCCTGGGATGTTGTCAGGTCCCATGGATGTTGTGTTCTTGGCTTTGCAGAGTGTGGTTTTTACCTGTGCAGCCGTGATTACACGAACTTTGCATTCTTCCGCTACAGAGATGGGGACCTTAGGGGGTGACAGGGGGTAAAGTTAGCAATGAACCTATCTGCCAGGATGTTGGCAATATCAGTTGTTTCTGTATATTTAGTGCCATTGTGCTGTAACTAAGAGCAGATCTGAGTGTTGCCACTGAGATTCTTGACATAGCTATAGAATGCTTTCTGGTGGTCTTTAGAATTAGTGGCGATTTTGTTTTCATAACTAGCTTTGGAGGATTTTATGAGGGATCTCAACTTCTTCCTGAGGCTGACCAGGGAGTTCCTCCAATCAGGGGATTTTCTCTTTTTTGCAACAGTTTCTTTATTCTGTTGTAGAGTTTGTTTATGGCAGGGGACAACCAGATTGGCTTCCTTTTTTTGGAAAATAGAATCTTGGTTCTGTTAAGGATAGCACAATCCATGCACTTGTGTAAGTGCTTATAAAGTGCATTTGTGTAGGATTCAGCAGTCGTAATCTATTGTCAGTCTGCATGGATGTCGTGAAGTTTGCCACTTCTGTCTTAAGCGTGAAGTTGGCTTTGGAGAAATTTTTTTACAGTGGTTTCCCTACAGGACTATTAACTATATACTTCTAGGACAGCAAGCCCTACGCTGGGTAAAAGTGCACAATACATACACAAACTAACATTATACAGTATTGTAACACAGGTGCAATATTATATTACTAGCAACCACAGCATACACATAATATGAAACTATTACTATCAGCTTACTAACAATTTCAGCTACAAAGTTCACTGGATGGTTAAAATGTTGCACTTTATACTTGCAAAAAAAGTTCTTTTGATTACTTAACATAATTCAATATTACTGTCCATGAATGTACGTCTAAACTTGTAGGGTGCCTGTCTCACAAGAAACATTATGCGTTCTTAGCTCTATATAATAATAATACTTTTTCAAAGTCATCCCGAAAGCTAACATTACATTGCAGTTTCTTATTCATTATGCTACGCTATTAATCACCACCCAGCACTACGTGGTAGTCTGAGATACGTGAAATACAAAATTATGCACTGCATCAAAAGTCACTAATGGATACTGAAATTAAAATCAGCAGAAGGCACAAATGCAGCTGCATAGACTTAACTATTTAGTCATATGACTGCTGATGCTATGGCCATGCCATACCTCTCTCAGTCTCTTACAGCAAGAAATCGGGACAAAGCCACAAATAGCGGGGGCCAGGGGCCAAACAAAGGTACAGAAATAGTGACGCTGTTTAAAATACTGCCCTTCCAAACCTACACTGTTGACAGAATAACAGATTTTGCATAGCATTAATTTTCTGATTTTCTGAATGAAGTCTGAAATTCAAATGTAATGTCTGCCTGCCATTATTTTCTGACTTCACTCCTCAAAGATCTGCTAGTCCCACTGCCAGTGATTTGCCAAAAAGCTAGTTTTATGATAAATGGACCAACAGCAAAAAGCCAAAAGCTCAATTCCCTTCAGTAGTCTCAAGTAAGTACAAGCACCAAATGAGACATTCCCAAGTCATCCATTCCCTCAGTGCTTCCTGCACATTCGGAATCATAAAAGCATGAGCAGTCACGTAATAAAGACCCACAACACGTACACAACCGAAGCACACACAAAATACAGTGCCTAACCAGTAACCTGCGGTAAGAATCAAACTCTGTACCTTGTGTATGTGTGAGGTAAACACATCATACCTCTCCAGACCTCAGCAACAGCAGGCACGTAATAAAGACCCACAACATGTACACAACCGAAGCACACACAAAATACCCACAACATGTACACAACCGAAGCACACACAAAAGACCCACAACATGTACACAACCGAAGCACACACAAAATACAGTGCCTAACCAGTAACCTGCAGTAAGAATCAAACTCTGTACCTTGTGTATGTGTGAGGTAAACACATCATACCTCTCAAGATCTCAGCAACAGCAGTCAAGTAATAAAGACCCATAACATGTACATAACTGAAGCTCACACAAAATACAGTGCCTAACCAGTAACCTGCGGTAAGAATCAAACTCTGTACCTTGTGTATGTGTGAGGTAAACACATCATACCTCTCCAGACCTCAGCAACAGCAGCCAAGACCCACAACATATACACAACTGAAGCACACACAAAATACAATGCCTAACCAGTAACCTGCGGTAAGAATCAAACTCTGTACCTTGTGTATGTGTGAGGTAAACACATCATACCTCTCAAGACGTCAGCATCAGCAGACAAGTAATAAAGACCCATAACATGTACACAACTGAAGCACACACAAAATACAATGCCTAACCAGTAACCTGAGGTAAGAATCAAACTCTGTACCTTGTGACTGTGTGAGGTACACACATCATACCCCTCAGGACCTCAGAGATCTGGACAAAGTCATCAATATAAGTGGGACAATGTTTAAATATTGCTCTTACAAACTTAGAAAGTTGGCAGAATAATAGGCTTTACATTAGCATGGGTTTTCTGAAGGGTATGAAGTTTGAAACTCAAATGTCTGTCATTATTTTCTAACTTCAACCTTTAATGATTTGCCAGTGGCCCAGTACAACTGTGCAAGGGATACGAGTACAGTACGGATTGTGGATAGAATACATTGACAGAGGCATAAATGGAAATGTAAAGAAGATGATAAATAAAAATAGTAAGGGATGTTGGAATGTATTCTTGGATGTACTGTCAATATTAAAGCATCATCAAACATTTACTGTCTAGTAAGAAAATAGATACAGTAAACTGCAAATAAATTTACCACTTCCTTTACAATAAATAAGTAAAGCATTTTGTTCACAAATTAAAATTAGATGAAACGGAATATCAACTGATTAATTTAATTGAAAATCCAGCAGTTTATTTAATCCAAACATAGGACTATCTGAAGTTAAAAAGTATGATAGATTCTTAACTAAATCTAAAAAGGCAAGTGAATATAACTACATATCCATTCTATTCAAACAGCAAGCGGCATCCACCATAAACAGCTACCATTTATCCTGTTTCTTAGTACAGTAAATGGAGGGTTTCATCCTCCAGCTACATTCTCCCACCATAAACAGCTACCATTTATCCTGTTTCCTAGTACAGTAAATGGAGGGTTTCATCCCCCAGCTACATTCTCCCACCATAAACAGCTACCATTTATCCTGTTTCTTAGTACAGTAAATGGAGGGTTTCATCCCCCAGCTACTTTCTCCCACCATAAACAGCTACCATTTATCCTGTTTCCTAGTACAGTAAATGGAGGGTTTCATCCCCCAGCTACATTCTCCCACCATAAACAGCTACCATTTATCCTGTTTCCTAGTACAGTAAATGGAGGGTTTCATCCCCCAGCTACTTTCTCCCACCATAAACAGCTACAATTTATCCTGTTTCTTAGTACAGTAAAAGTACAGTTTTGTACCTACCATAAATGTAGATGTTCGAAGATCCACATTGCTGCAGTCCTTACATATGGGTAGTCCGCTGTCCTCGGTCGGCCCGAATACCAAAGTATTAGGCTGACGTCGGTCAAGGCGCTTAAAACTGACATCAGGACGTCAGGGTACAAAAGCGCATGACCGACGTCACATCCTCAGTCTTTTCTTGCCCCAGATGTCAGAAGGCCCTAAAAGAAAGGCCAAAGCCAAAAAACAGCAAAGAACAACCAACCACCCCTGCACTAACCATATTTACAATATTTACAACCCAAACCACACAACCACCTCAAACTACAGAGGGGAAGGAGGGAGGGAAAATTGGACTGCAGCAATGTGGATCTTCGAACATCTACATTTATGGTAGGTACAAAACTGTACTATGTTCTTCATCTCACATTGCTGCAGTCCTTACATATGGGTAGAATCCCAAAGCAGAGGTAAGGGAGGATGGCAAAACTATAAAGCATTAGGAGCTGCCAAAATGCCCTGTAAAATTGCAGTGGCAAATCCAGCCCTAGATTTAGAGTAAAGTGGAAGGTGGTAATGCTTAGAGAAAGTATGCACTGAACTCCAAGTAGCTGCCTCCAAAATATCTTTAGTAGCCACCCCTTAAAAAGCTGTAGAAGTGGCAGTAGCCCTAGTGGAATGAGGCCTAATCCCAGCTGGAATCTCCTTACCATGATGGGAATAACAGAAAGCAATACAAAAACCAATCCACTTAGAAATAGTTTGTTTTGAAACAGGTTTGCCCTGAGAACCCAAAGCAAATGAAACAAATAACTGCTGAGACTGCCTGAACCCTTTAGTTCTGCTCAAATAATATCGCAACTGTCTGTGTATATCCAAAGTGTGCAAAATCTTTTCCCCTTTATTTTGGGGGTTTGCATAAAAAGTAGGCAAATGAATAGTTTTGGTTTAAAGCCACACTAGAAACCACTTTAGGCATAAAGGAAGGATTAGTACGCAAAGATACCCTATCCTTGTGGAAAATTAAGAAAGGCTCAACCGCCATAAGGGCCTGTAATTCAGAAACCCTTCTCGCAGAGGTAATGGCCAACAAAAAAGCAGTCTTCCATGATAAATATTTCAACTCTGCAGTAGCTGCAGGCTCAAAAGGTTGTAGAGTGAGTTTCTCCAACACAAAATTGAGATCCCAAGCAGGAGTAGGAGCTCTACGTGGGGGTCTTATATTCTTTGCCCCTCTAAGGAAATGCTTAAACAAAGGATGAGAAAATAATGGTGGGTCACAGTCATAGTGAGCAGAAATTGCTGCAGCATGAACCTTTATAGAGGAGAAGGACAAACCTTTGTCCAATAACTCAGTAAGGTATTGAAGAGCAACACTTAAATTAGGTTTAGAAACATCAAAGTCCTTTGCTGTACTCCAAATTAAAAATCTCCTCCATTTATCTCGTAAACTTTCCTTGTACTAGGCCTTCTGGCCTCCAAAATAACATTCAAAACTTGTTGTGGAAGCTGAGACCCTTCAGGGTTTAAAACAGAATATGCCAGGCTGTTAGATGCAGAGACTGAAGTTTGACATTGAGTAGGTGACTGTTCTCCTGAGACAGCAGGTGTGGAATCGAAGGCAAAGGCCATGGAGGCTCCCGTACCAGACTTCTCAGTAATGGGTACCAGTGCTGTCGAGGCCAATCTGGAGCTATTAAAATCATGGTTGGCTTGTCCTGTCTGACCTTCAGGAGTACCTTTGGGAGGAGAGGCAGTGGTGGAAAGGCATACACGTGAAGATTCCTCCAATTGAATGAGAGAGCATCCACTTTCCAAGCTGTGGGATGAAACCTTTTGTGCAAAACTTTGGCAACTGGTAATTTAGTGGAGAAGCGAACAGATCTATGTCTGAAGTTCCCCATAACACTGTCAATTTTTGAAATACATGAGGATCCAATTTCCACTCGTGGGGATCCATGATTTGTCTGCTCAACACATCTGCTAAGGAGTTCTGTGCTCCTGGCAGAAACCTTGCCTGAAGATTTAGCTGCAAACTGAGAGCAGTCTCCCACAAAATCATTGCTTGTCTGCATAGAGGGTAAGAATGTGTCCCCCCTTGCTTGTTGATGTACCACATGACAGTTGTATTGTCTGTTTGAATCAACACCTGCCCTGGAAGAAGTAAATCCTTGAAAGCTATCAATGCAAATTGGACTGCTAACATCTCCTTCAAGTTGATATGTAAATGTTGAAGTCTGGCAGGCCACGTGTCTTGTACCCATTTTCCATTGAGATGAGCTCCCCAAGCTTTGTCTGAGGCATCTGTCGTTAGAATCTGACTCGCCTCTGGTCGGGTCACAGAGAGTCCCTTGTTTAGGTGACATTCCTGAGCCCACCACAAAAATTCCTTTTGAATGCAAGGTATTATCTGAATGACAGTGTCCATATCTTGGCAGTGTTAGTCCATACATTTTGAGATACCATTGTAGCTTCCTCATATGCAGTTTGGCATTGGGAAGTACCAGAATACAAGATGCCATGAACCCCAAGGCTTGAAGGACTGTCCTTGCAGTCAGCCTGGACTGACGAGACAATTGATGGAAATAAAGAGAAATATTCTTTTGTTTGTCCAGGGTCAAAAAGGCCATCTGGGATGCTGTATTCAGTCTCACACCCAGAAAGCACATGTCCTGAGAGGGTACTAGACTGGACTTTATTTCGTTCACAGAATACCCTAGGCATCTTAACACTGCCATCACATACTGTAAATGATGAAGAAGTTCGTCCTTTCCTTGAGCCAGAATCAGGCAATCGTCCAAATAAGGATAGATTTGTATTCCTCTTAGCCTGAAGAAAGCCATCACTGGAGCCAGAACCTTTGTGAACACTCTGGGCGCAGTAGATAAGCCAAAGGGCAATGCAGAGAACTGATAATGAAAAGTCCCAGCCCGAAAACGCAGATAATTCCTGCAACTGGGCTTGATAGCAAAATGAAGGTAAGCCTCCTTGAGATCCAGAGTCACCATCCAGTGATCTTTGCCCAGCAGAGGTAAAAGCTGTTGTAACGTCAACATTTTGAACTTGGGAATGTCCAGATATGTGTTGAGGATAGATAAATCCAAAATTGGTCTCCACGTGTTCCCTTTCTTTGGTACTAGAAACAGGCGAGAATAAAATCCTAGGCCCACTTCTGGCAGAGGGACCGGTTGTATAGCTCCTATTTGAAGTAGTAGAGAAATCTGTTTGTGAGCCTCTAGTCTTTGCTGAGGAGGAACGTCTGGCATGCCTTTGAAAGGAGGCAAGGTATGGAAATAAAACTTGTAACCTTGGTGTATGATATCCAACACCCATTTGTCCTGGGTAATTAAAATCCAATTTTCCTTGAAGAGTGCCAACCGTCCTCCCAAAGGTGCTGCCAGGCAAGAAGGATCTGGCAGCTGAAACAGTAGGTCATTGGGCCTGTTTACGAAAGGACTGGCCCCTGTCCTCACTCGAAGATTGTGCAGGTGAACTCCATGTTCTAGGTCTGAAGGAACTCTGAGCTCTGCCCCTACCACGTCTAGATCTACCCCTAGACTGAGAATCAGAAGAAGGATACGTCCACCCCTTAGCAGGCCAATTTCTACTAAACTTCGGAGGCTGAACTTGCAAAAAATCTTTAACAGTCTGCATAGACTTAGCCTTGTCTTCCATTTTCTTCAAGACTGACTCCACAGGTGAACCAAACAACACTTCAGACTTCAAAGGAGCATCCAAAATCCTTGTCTTAACATGGTCAGATAAATTCTGATCCTTAAGCCAGGCGTGCCTGCGAAGAACTGAACCAGTGGCAGCCACCCTAGAAGAGGCCTGCAAAGCATCAAAACCACACTGTAAAGAATGCTTACCCACCTGTTCAGAGACATGCACCAAATCTTGTAATTCTTTACACTCAATGCCTTCTGCCAGAGCATCCACCTTAGATTTCAATTGAGAAAGAAGAAAATTCTGATATTTCAACATATGAAACTGGCAATTCAAAGCCCTCATTGCTAAGGTAGAAGATGTATAGACCTTCTTTCCCCATCTATCCAAAGCTCTGGCCTCTTTATCTAGAGGAACTGGATTCTTTACAACAGAGGCCCTGACACCCTTAGGTCCCTGGCTAATAGTTTCTGGGTCCGCCCTAGGACTCTTATAGAGATATTTATGAGCCTCAGGCACCCTGTAATACCTATCCGGTTTAACAGGCGCAGGAGGCAGAGAATCAGGATTAAGTGAAGCCTCTGAAAATACATCTTGCACAACATCCAGAACAGGAGGTATAGCTAAGGGCCTATGTTGAGGTAAAAACAAAAATTCCCTAAGCCTTTTCCGTGAATCAGAGAAGTCCTGACCTTCCCACTTAAAATGTTCCCTCATAGAATGAAGTGTCTCTGAAAAAGAAAAATCCTCTGGAGGAGAAGCAGAAGGAGTGGAATCTTCTGCATCAGAATCAGAATAAGGAGTGTACCCCTGCAAGTCTTCAGCCGAAGACTCTGAATCATCCGAAGCCTGTTCAAAACTTTCCAACTCTGGATCCACCCTAGGCCTCTTATCAGGAGGGGGCATAGAACCTCTAATCAGAGTAATCAAATCTTCTGCCATTTTAAGCATGTGCTTTTTAGGCACAGACCCTGCAGAACTAGGAGTGACACCAACAGAAGCTAAACCTGGCCTGCCTCTGGAAGAAGCCTTGGAAACAGAAGGAGAGGGCCTAACCACCCTGGGAAGGGAGGGGAGTACAGAAACCTGAGAAGCCCCTTCAGCCTGGCCTGCCTCTTGAGAGGCCACATCCTGCAAAATCAAGGTCTCCCCCTGAGACTCCAGAGAAGCCTCCATCGGAACCACCGGTTCCATTGAAGCCTCTAAAGAACCGGCGTCCGGAACGGACGACTCATCTTGCCTGGGTTTAACCGCTTTGTCTTTGCGCTTCTTAGGAAGCGGGCCGGAGTATCCGGCGGCATGTTATAATTGCACCGCTTCCTGAAGACCAGCCTAGCACAATCTAACCTTCGCTTAATAGTGCGCTTATTAAACCTAGCACAAAAGCGACACCCGACTACGTCGTGCTCAGGCCCCAAACAAGGAATGCACAAAGAATGATAATCCCTATGCGGTATCTGTTTCCCACAAGAAATACAATTATTCACTTTTTCTGACATCCGTAATACACTGAGGCAAGAAAAAACAAAATATTCCCCAACGGGGTACTTAGCCAACTTGGATTCGGTCTGAAACTCCGAACTCGAAAAATTTCAGAACGCCGAACGGCACTTGCAACGCTGCTTCTGCATCGGACCATGCGGCAAAAAAGACTGAGGATGTGACGTCGGTCATGCGCTTTTGTACCCTGACGTCCTGATGTCAGTTTTAAGCGCCTTGACCGACGTCAGCCTAATACTTTGGTATTCGGGCCGACCGAGGACAGCGGACTACCCATATGTAAGGACTGCAGCAATGTGAGATGAAGAACATTGGAGGGTTTCATCCCCCAGCTACATTCTCCCACCATAAACAGCTACCATTTATCCTGTTTCCTAGTACAGTAAATGGAGGGTTTCATCCCCCAGCTACTTTCTCCCACCATAAACAGCTACCATTTATCCTGTTTCTTAGAACAGTAAATGGAGGGTTTCATCCCCCAGCTACATTCTCCCACCATAAACAGCTACCATTTATCCTGTTTCTTAGTACAGTAAATGGAGGGTTTCATCCCCCAGCTACATTCTCCCACCATAAACAGCTACCATTTATCCTGTTTCTTAGTACAGTAAATGGAGGGTTTCATCCCCCAGCTACATTCTCCCACCATAAACAGCTACCATTTATCCTGTTTCCTAGTACAGTAAATGGAGGGTTTCATCCCCCAGCTACATTCTCCCACTTCTTATCTCTTCAGCAGGCTTCATTAGTTTAATAAAGTACTGACTCATGCACATGCAGTCTGGGAACCATATACATCTTTTCAGCTACTGTTCTACCTTTATTCCTTGAGAGCAGTTCATTCATGTCTTATCAGAAATCCAGTAACATAGTTAACCTTAACTGCTATGTTATTTGCATTAAATACCTGATATATTGTGGAATAGATTATAAAGGATTTGGTAAAATATTTATTAACTTTTCTGTAGAGCTTTCTCAGTGTACAAATGTGTGTATATGTATTCATGTGTGCTTGCAAATATATATATATATATATATATATATATATATATATATATATATATATATATATATATATGGTTCCCCTTTATAATCTTGAAATACTGAAGTCTTGAATTTCAGTATCTAAACACCATAAAGGCAATTATTTAAAATAGCGAAAGTACATAATCATTACGTGCGGTGTTTTTTGTGGATTTAGGTGGAATTTAAGGTAAGTGAATGTTTTGTAAGGGTTTTGGGTGGGAGTTTCAGTGTATGTGAGTTTGTAAGTTGTGGGTTAAGGTAGGCAGGTGAAAGTATGTGTGTGTAAGTTTCGGATGTGTTGGTGTTTGTATATGTGTGTGAGTGTGAGAGTGTGTGTGTGTGTGTGTGAGAGTGTGAGTGTGTGTGTGTGTGTGAGTGTGAGAGTGTGAGAGAGAGCGTGTGTGTGTGTGAGAGAGAGAGTGCGTGTGTGTGAGAGAGAGTGCGTGTGTGTGTGAGAGAGAGAGTGCGTGTGTGTGTGTGAGAGAGAGAGTGCGTGTGTGTGTGAGAGAGAGAGTGTGTGTGTGAGAGAGAGTGTGTGTGAGAGTGAGTGAGAGTGCGAGTGCGAGTGCGAGTGCGAGTGAGAGTGAGAGTGAGAGTGTGTGTGTGTGCGCACACAAGGGACTGTAGAATGTCTGGTAGGAGTTTACTTTCTTTTTCTGTTTGTGTGACCTCAGAGTTAGTACATATAAGTAGGGGGGTGCAGGGAGGCTTGCCCAGTTGTTTATTTGTAGTGTCATGTTTTTGTGCGTTTTTTTTTTTTTTTTTTTTTTGTTTTGTACTTTGAGTTTGTGGTGTGTGTGTGGTGTATGCTGTGTGTTCGGGATTTCAAATTTAGCGGTTTTGGGCTGTTAGTGTTTTGTGGATTTGCCTTTATGGTCTCGAGATACTGAAATTCGACATTTCAGTATTTCGAGATTATAAAGTGAAAAAATATATACATATATATATATATATATATATATATACATATATATATATACATATATATATATATATATATATATATATATATATATATATATACATATATATATATTTTTTTTCAAATAAAGTTATGGCATTACAGGTTTTAACCTTATTTTAGCCCGTTTTTGCTAGTGAGTAGCTTCAAAAATTCATAAAATAATACATACACACGTTTATTAACTAAGCGCAGTCTGTCCAAAGAGCTACAAGGTGTAGCGTAGTTTCATTAAAAGACTGAATACTTTATCGTGATTCTCCCCATTTGTCTACAGCTGTATCTGCTAATAACAGCAAGTGATAAGTGCATTTTCTAAACACAGTGAGCACTACGCAGAATGTTTACCTCACAACTGGGAACTAAGCAGGACATCCTGCTGGGAAAACGTCGCGAGGTAACTGCACTTACAGCAAACATTTCCACATAAAAGGTAACTGCAAATCATATTAAATAAATAATATTTTGATGCCAGCCCATCCACTTTGTTTTAATACCTACAAGAGGACAACTGAATGGTGTGTTAACATGCGGTCTTATTCCCTTATAACAGCATAAATGAGTTTACACGACTGCACTGCTGCTTTACAAGAGGATAACTGAATTGTGTGTTAACATGCGGTCTTATTCCCTTATAACAGCATAAATGAGTTTACACGACTGTACTGCTGCTTTACAAGAGGATAACTGAATGGTGTGTTAACATGCGGTCTTATTCCCTTATAACAGCATAAATGAGTTTACACGACTGTACTGCTGCTTTACAAAATACAAGATTACAACTGAATGGTGTGGTAACATGCGGTCTTATTCCCGTATAACAGCGTAAATGAGTTTACACGACTGTACTGCTGCTTTACAAGATACAAGAGGACAACTGAATGGTGTGTTAACACGTGGTCTTATTCCCTTATAACAGCGTAAATGAGTTTACAAGACTGTACTGCTGCTTTACAAGATACAAGAGGACAACTAAATGGTGTGTTATCATGCGGTCTTATTCCCTTATAACAGCGTAAATGAGTTTACACGACTGTACTGCTGCTTTACACGATACAAGAGGACAACTGAATGGTGTGTTAACACGCGGTCTTATTCCCTTATAACAGCGTAAATGAGTTTACACGACTGCACTGCTGCTTTACAAGAAGTCAGTCAACAAACTAGGTTATTCTTGATATTTAAATAGAAGATGACTGTACTGTAGCCATCCTGCCAGTAATTCCACAATGAATGCAGTTTTAAAAGATCAAATGAGAGTCTGTAAATTATGTTATGTTGTAGAGTGTGGAAGTCAAAACACACTGCAGAGTAACTGAACTGGTAATTCTATTTCTACCATGTAGAGTTTCAATTTTTCATGACAGACTGGTGAGGTTTGTGCTATGCCTCCGCAGTATTATCAAATGTGAAGTTCCTGGAATCCCAGTCGGTGAGCTAATTAAATTGTGGAGGTTTGCCTGACTGTAGTCTGTATCTTACAAATGTTAGCAGAAGTGTTAGAGTTAGAAAGATGTCCATTCCCACTCCTCAACAAACCTCTGTTCCACAAGCATCGTAAAAATGGCTTATCTGATGTGGTCCTGTCACAGCTTGCAATTGTCTCAATTTAGTTAGTTTATATATCATCTCTGTTTTAATTTTATCTGTTGCTGGAGGTGGAGCCGGAGGAAGTGTAAGAATTTAAAATGTATTTTTTTCATGACCGTGGCCGCTGAACAGCTCTGGGTCCAAGACGAGCGAGTCTGACGAGACATCTGCTGCTACTGCTCTGCTGCTTAGCACAGGCAAGGATTGCTTTGCTTGCTTCCCATCTGGGCTGCCACTAACATTTAAACTAAATAAATATTAAGCTGCCTCTGCCTGCTTGTATTATTTTAAAATTAAAAAAAACACTTTGTTGGTGGTCCCTCACTCTCTTTCTGATTTCTGTATTATTCTTTGGAACATAACACATGCAAGACAGCAAGTCATAAAAACAAACTCGGCCCACAGCTGAATTCAGACAGGCTGGCAGGCTGGTCACAAAGCTGACGTCATCGTGCACGCCTCTGCACATGATGATGTCAGCAAAAAAAAAAAAAAAGGGGGGGGGCTGAAAACCTTTTTAAGAAAGACAGAGAAATTTGGAAATTAAAGGGGGCCACTTGCGAACTTGTGGCACCCCAGTATTTGGACCACAAAACCGGTAAATGCCAAGGAATTTGGTACGGTTGAGAAGTATGGATGGAGCAGAAGGTGGAGGCAACCCTTTCAAAACTAACTCATTATGGTGATCACTCAGGCCCTAATATTAAACCTAGCACAAATGGAGCATGGAGTTTCAAGTTGGGTCACTCCCAAACAGAATACACACTCCCTGTGGGCATCCAAATTGGGTATCTTATGCCCACAAAAAGGACACTTTTTAAAAGCAATAGGTTTTTCAGCTATTATAAGAGGAGAAAAAGTGGGAGACAGAGATTTTTTTTTTAAAGAAAAGGAAGTAGCAACGATGCTATCCAAGTAATACCCTACGACAGGGTACGAAAACAGAGAAAGAAGGAAAAGAAGTTGCAACAAGGGTATCAACAAGTACCCTAGAAAAAGGACCACTGGGAACTAATGGACGGCATGATGCCAGGGGACTTCTATGGGCTAGGCTCGTAAAGGCCCCAGGGCCATTCGCCTACTACACACCTATGAACTTATATTTACCGAACGATAATGTGAATTACAAGGTAGTTCTTAATAGGACTCGAATATTGAACAAGTGTAAAGGTGCAGACGCAGTAATTATCAATGACATATTGTTTTTATATGTACTATTTTGCATAGCATTTTGATATTTGGCTTTAGTAAAGCCAGTTTTATTGGTCCTGTAACTAAGAGGTATGTATTTACGTAATCGGTGTAATTTATTGAGATTCTTCTGAAAAAGACCATTTTTGGTCGAAAGCATTTAACTATTAGAGATTTATTGCTATTTTCACTTGTCCTCCAGGTTTTGGTCCTTTTTCTAGGGTACTTGTTGATACCCTTGTTGCAACTTCTTTTCCTTCTTTCTCCGTTTTCGTACCGACTGAGGGCTACTGCAAGCAGATAACCCAAATGTGATGACTGCAACAGTGAAACACGAAGAACATCTTACAAGATATGAAGATAAATAAAGGAAAAGTACAAAATGAGCAATTTATTGATGATCCCCAGAGAATTGGGAAACAAGGTAAAAGGAATTGAAAGACCACCAAAAAAAGAAGAAATAGATACATTTTGGAGAAGTATCTATAAAGATTCTGTGGAACACAAGAAAGGGGAGGAAGAGGGGATGAAAGACTTGAATGGCTAGCAGCAGCAGCACCCTCATCTCCCTTACACTGATGTGTTCCCTTTGTTGAGGGGAGTGCCATTCAAGTTTCCGAAAGCTGCCCCCCCCCCCAGCCCACATCCAAGAGGTCTGTGAACAGCTCTTGGACTGGTGGCAGAGGGTGCAAAGGGAGTCCTGGGTTGAGTGACACTTGCTGGATCCACAACTGTAGTTCCCTCTTCAGACAGGGGATGGGAGGAACTGGAAAGTCCAGAGGATGTGAATGCTGCGTTCAAAGTGACTTTAGGAAACAGTGGAATTCTCTCATATGATGTTTGGCCAAAGGCAGCATTGGAACAGAGGATACCATGAATCCCAAAACCAGAGGAACTCTCTGGCCAAAATGTGAATAGGCAGACGGTTTTTAAGTACGAAGTGAGGTTATGCACCTTCAGAGGAGGAAGAGACACCCTTCATTAGGTCTGTCTGTATCCTACACCCCAGGAATATGTGATCCTGAGAGTGGAAGAAAATGGATTTTTTTGTGGCTTATGATGAATCACAGACTTTGCAGAAGAGAAATGGCAAAGAAGATGTTTTGCTCTAGGATATCTGGGGAGGCTGCTATAAAGAGATCATCCATGTAAGTGAAAACGTGGATGCCCTGAAGCCTGTAGTAAGCAATCACAGGGGCTCGACATTTTGCAAATACCCTTGGTCCCATAAAAAGTCCAAAGGGCAAGATAGAGAACTGAAAATGCCAGGAGAGCACGGAGAAATGTAAAAACTTCCTGCAGCTGGGGTGGATGGGCAAGTTTAGGTATTCATCCTTCATATCCAAGGAGGCCAATAGGGCTTGTTGCAGAATAAGGGAGAACAGGGTTTGAAGAGCTAATATATGGAAAGTAGAGACCTTCAGGAAGGTGTTGAGATGAAACATATCCAAAAATGGGTGTCCAAGGACCATCCTTTTTGGGCACTAGGAACATTCTGGAGTAGAAATCTCTTCCTTTTTAGTGCTGAGGAAATTCCTGGATAATCCCTTGTTTCCACAGGTCTAACAGTACTTATGGAAAGGAGGGTACTTGTTCCTTTGGTGGATGATGGGTGTCCCTGAAGGAAGGCAGGGAATCACATACCAGAAAGTATCCTTTTCGAATGACAGAGAGAACCCATGTGTCTTGGGTTATGCTTTCACAGACTGGCAGAGATAGAGAGAGGTGCTGAGAAAGCGGAATGTGGGTAAGGGAGTTTGAGCAGTCAGAGGGAGCCAGGCTTGTTTGGAAAGGGCCGCTTCTAAGCCAGAGTTGCCCTCCTAACATCCTTTTTTGCTTTAGGTGGAGGAGGGTGAAGTGCCAACATACAAAAGCAGTGTCTGCTGGGCAATTTCACTAAAATTTAGGCACTGGGAAGACAAAAATGTGTTTCAGTTGATACAATTCCCTTCCCTTTTCCTGAACAGATTTAAATAAATTAGCAGCTGCAGGTCCAAACAATGCAGAGTTGCCCAAAGAGGCATCTATAAGCTTGGATTTAATATAATGGCTGGAGTCTTAACCAGGAGAGTCTCCTTAAGACAGAGCCAGAGGCTGCCCTGGCAGAAGCCTCTGTAACGTCATAGCTGTCTTTGATGGAGTGGTGGACTAACTGTGAGGAGGCTCCAAACAAGGATGCAGCCAAGGTTTTATTCTCAGAGTCAGGCAAATCAGAAATGACCTGGGAGAGTTAAGACAGAAGCTCTAGGCAAATGTGGTCATGTTTGTTTAGTAATTGATGGCTAAATGCCAAGGTGGCTGAAATGTGGTCATGTTTTGTTTAGTAATTGATGGCTAAATGCCAAGGTGGCTGAAATGTGGTCATGTTTGTTTAGTAATTAATGGCTAAATGCCAAGGTGGCTGAAATGTGGTCATGTTTGTTTAGTAATTAATGGCTAAATGCCAAGGTGGCTGAAATGTGGTCATGTTTGTTTAGTAATTGATGGCTAAATGCCAAGGTGGCTGAAATGTGGTCATGTTTGTTTAGTAATTGATGGCTAAATGCCAAGGTGGCTGAAATGTGGTCATGTTTGTTTAGTAATTAATGGCTAAATGTCAAGGTGGCTGAAATGTGGTCATGTTTGTTTAGTAATTAATGGCTAAATGCCAAGGTGGCTGAAATGTGGTCATGTTTGTTTAGTAATTGATGGCTAAATGCCAAGGTGGCTGAAATGTGGTCATGTTTGTTTAGTAATTGATGGCTAAATGCCAAGGTGGCTGACATGTGGTCATGTTTGTTTAGTAATTAATGGCTAAATGCCAATGTGGCTGAAATGTGGTCATGTTTGTTTAGTAATTAATGGCTAAATGCCAAGGTGGCTGAAATGTGGTCATGTTTGTTTAGTAATTGATGGCTAAATGCCAAGGTGGCTGAAATGTGGTCATGTTTGTTTAGTAATTGATGGCTAAATGCCAAGGTGGCTGACATGTGGTCATGTTTGTTTAGTAATTAATGGCTAAATGCCAAGGTGGCTGAAATGTGCACTTTCTTGCCCAGCCTTTGCTGGCCTTATCTGAAAGAAGGAGAGAGGATGAACACAGTAACCTGGGTGGTTTGTCTGAAGGCAGTGAAATTACCTTTCCAGGATCCTGCTGGCCTTATCTGAAAGAAGGAGAGAGGATGAACACAGTAACCTGGGTGGTTTGTCTGAAGGCAGTGAAATTACCAATAGTCTGCTGAAGGACATTTAAACAAGAACTTGCAGTGCTCAGTGACCTTGCAAAAACTGGTCAGGCTGCTTAGGGGCAGGAGGCTGGGAATCAGGGGCCTGGGAGGAAGAGGCATCTAGAAAAGTAGGTAACACAGGAGGAATATCTGAAGGGCTGGGGGATTCCAACTGCAGAAGGTTGTAGTATCTCTTTTGTACTTCAGATACCGGAGTACTATCGCATTTAAAATGATCTTTCATTTTGACTAGGATCTCCTCAAGAGAGTGTTCGTCCATGGGCGAGTTAGTTCTACTACAGTCCTCCTCTAAGAGGGGAATCTGCGAAGAATAGGCCAGAGATTACTCTTTTGAGGATGCCTCTTCATTTGAAGAAACTTCTTCCCTAACCCTTTTATGTGGAGAGGCTGTCCAGGGTGGGGTAAGGACTGAAACCCCCAGAGGGGGCTTAAAGGCCATAAGGGCCTTGAAAAGGCCTTGAGTGAATTATTTCTAATCACTGAGAGTCCTTTGGACGGGACAAGTACTTAGTTTTCTGCTGCTTCTTTTGATGCAGGTTTGCTCTATGTAATGGAGGAGGCCCAGATGAAGGCCTACATTCAATAACATCCAAGTGAATTTCCTCCCAAACCAGGATCTCAGGTATCCCCTTAGGGCCTTCGGTTATCATGAGTCTCGGTTACCCTGCACATCCAAGACGGATGCCTGGTCAGCTTTTGAGGACGTGCCTGTGGTCAGATCCAAGGCGGCCTCAACATTAGGTTCGCCCTGTGAACAGGAACTGTACACATCTCTGGGCTCTCATCTGCCTCAGAAGACATGTCTGTAATAAGAGGTGTAGCAGAAGTTTCAGGCCTCGGCTTTTTGGCCTTCTGCTTAGTGACTGATTCGACATCCAGCCCCGATGATCCCGCCCATCCTGCTTTTAGCTAGTAACTTTACGCATTGTTTTTTTACATAAATGGTTAAGTCTATTTCTTTGGGTCTTGGGCACCAAGGTCTGGCAAATGGGACAGGATTTGTAGTGGTTGGCAGAACAAACCCTGGAGAAAGCTACCTTTATGTGGAATTTGTCTTCCACACTGGCACTTGTTATTTTTGGATGACATGAACCCTACCACAAAACAGTAGCAAAAGAAACAAGATTTCCCCAAAAGGGCACTTATCTGAAAAAAACTCTGGAACATAGCTAAAGGCTCAGTGAGCAGAAAGATGTTCAAAGACAGCGTTCAGACTGGCAGCAGAAAAGTTCTGAGGCATGTGTGTGCGTATGTCACTTTTATGACCGACATAAGAGGGCAACCTATGTGAGATGTACCACACACCTTACAGTAATAAAAGACTTGCTTACTGGCCAACTGTGGGTGGCCTACAGCAGTGAACTCCCTCATGTAAAGAATACTGCAATAGATGAACAGAAAGACATCTACATTTAAGAAAACACTTTTGCCCGAGTTTCATCAGGTGCATCTAATAGAGTGGTTTATGCTTTGATCACTGAAAATGCCTGCTTTTACAAGGCATTCACCAGACTTTAGGCTGTGCCTGCATCAGTGGGACTCATATCCCTTGGAGAACTTTTTCCAGCCTATCATATATAACGAGAGGCTGTGCTCACTTTTACGAGGCTCATCATCACCTGACATATAATATAAAAAAACTAACATTCTTTTATATAACAAAAATGTTTACAGTGCCTGCTTATAAAAGAGACATCTACATGATTAATGTGACGAGTCTCCATTCTTCTTTCACTTGATGAAGCCAGAACTTTTTATATGCAGGGTAGATGGTCACTTAAAATTACAAGTGGGGATTCTCATTTTTAAACAGTACATTAAACAATTCGCAGAGCTCTTTTTACTGCGCTCATGGATGTGCACAAGTAGGAGAAAAAAGTAAAAAGTAAGTAAAGTCAGACACCTCAGAACCTTTTGTGTGGGCTTTCAGTGCCCATGGAATAAAAATCCAAGGAGTGGTAAACTGCAGAGTAAACAAACACTTTTAATAAACATAAGAATCACAGATCTTCTTTAAGCATAGGCAAATTGTCCCTATAGTGTAAAGAATATAGCAGTGCGGAGTGGTGCCCTGGAACAACAATTTTCGTTGTACTGCCGATTATAGAAATTTTGTTAAATGCAGGCCCAGTGGCTACAATATGTACACCGAATTCCCATAGGGTACCTGCAGTGAAACGTAGGATGTTCGGGTCTATGTTATATACTCAAATGTTTAGCTTGTCAAACACCTAAATGTCAACAGCTGAACAGTGAAAGCTTATAATTTGAAAGGCCACTTCCACAAACTTTTTCACAGGGAAAAACATTTGGTTGGCCGGACACAAACTTTCAAACCCTAAGTGGGGGGGGGGGGGGCTGGCCCCACATCCCCCTAAATATACCAACTCCGAGTGTTCTATATTGGGGAAAAGGGAAATTTCTGTTAACGGCCAAGCAAATGTTTTCCCTGTGAAAAAATTTGCGGAAGTGGCCATTCGTGGCTGTAAGCTTTCACTACTAAGCTGTCGACGTTTAGGTGTTTGACAAGGTAAACATTTACTGTTCTAATACAGACCCGGATGTTCTTGGTCCCAGAGCAGGGTTTTATGGTGCTCCAGTCTGGGATCGACACTGTCGAGCTTCTTCCTGAGTCTAGGAGTTACTGAGGGCTCTTCTGTTCAGATTTCTCCTCTCGCAAGATTCTGGGGGTTCCTGTGGTAAAGTTAAGTGGAAAGCGGACCAGATAGTGTTGTGCCTGACTAGATAAAGGAATGGAAACTGGGAGGGATCAGGTGGAAGGGCAGTTAACCAATCTCCTAAGAGAGGATGTGGTGTCATGGAGCCAGTAGTGGGGTTAGCTGATGTAATCTGTATGGGAGTGGGCTGTCAATCAAACTGTGAGGCTAGAGTTTGGCCACCTTTTCTCATTATTAGCACCAAAAAGAAAGCCCAAGTCCAAAAACAGTAGTGAAAAAAAAATTTCAAATAAGTGAAAGTTGCTGTTTAAGTTTGTGCACATCATAAGGTAATAAGCAATGTAGAGTCATTAATTTGGGATACAGTCTTGGTTTTACGACATTTAAGTAAGGAGATGTTTGTTAATTCCAGATTTAAATATACATCTTAACATGTTTATCTTGCCACATGGTGTTCCTGTAAGAGTTTTTATGTGGGTAAAACCACAAGGAAGCTCTGTACAGAATTTGCACACATACTAACTATTAAAATGGGGATTTAACAAACACACTTGCCAAATATGAGAAATGTTTTGCAGATTTTAAGTTGTTTGGGTTTATTTTTTTTTTTTTACTGATCATGCACCTGACTCGCTTAGTAGTGACATGAATAATTACATGAAAGTAAATTAAGTTTAAAGGCAACTCTCCTTGATAACTGCCAAGACTGCATGGTTTAAATGAGACTATACACATTAAATGTTTAATTAATGTTAATGGTTTAAATGAGACTGTAAACATTAAATGTTTAATTAAATGTCAATGGTTTAAATGAGACTGTAAAGATTAAATGTTTAATGTTAATGGTTTAAATGAGACTGTAAACATTAAATGTTTAATTACATGTTAATGGTTTAAATGAGACTGCAAACATTAAATGTTTAATTAAATGTTAATGGTTTAAATGAGACTATACATTAAATGATTAATTACATGTTAATGGTTTAAATGAGACTGTAAACATTAAATGTTTAATTACATGTTAATGGTTTAAATGAGACTGTAAACACTACATGTTTAATTAAATGTCAATTGTTTAAATGAGACTGTACAAACTACATGTTTAATTTCAATGGTTTAAATGAGACTGTACACATTAAATGTTTAATGTCAATGGTTTAAAGGAGACTGCACACATCAAATGTTTAATGTCAGTGGTTTAAATGAGACTGTAAACATTAAATATTTAATTACATGTTAATGCTTTAAATGAGACTGTAAACAATAAATGTTTAATTACATGTTAATGGTTTAAATAAGACTGTAAACATTAAATGTTTAAATGTCAATGGTTTAAATGAGACTATACACATTACATGTTAATGGAAATGAGACTGTAAACATTAAATGTTTAACTAAATGTCAATGGTTTAAATACAATACACATTAAATGTTTAATGTCAATTCTTTAAATGAGACAATACACATTAAATGTTTAATTGAATGCCAATGGTTTAAATGAGACTTATAAACATTAAATGTTTAATTATATGTCAATGGTTTAAATGAGGCGTCTTCTTTCAGCTATTTCCCAGTTAGGAGATGCCACAGCAGATCACCTGTCCGCTCATGATTGGCAGTGGAGTTTTACGGCGTCGAGTTGCCAGTCCGGCGCCCAACCTTCCACAGAAGGCACACACAGGCACTCACACATGCCTAGGACCAATTTGGAGTGTCCAATCCATCTACAGCATGCCTTTGGGATGTGGGAGGAAACCAGAGCACCCAGAAGAAGCCCACATGATCAGAGAGAGGACATGCAGACTCCACACAGAAGACACACCAGCAGAGGATTGAACCGGAGAACCTCTTGCTGTGAGGCGGCAACACTAACTGCTGCACCACCAGGGCCACCCCTAACGGTTTAAATAAGACTATAAACATCAAATGTCAATGGTTTAAATTAGACTGTACACATTAAATGTTTAATTAAATGTCAATGGTTTAAATGAGACTGTACACATTAAATGTCACTGGTTTAAGTGAGACTGTACACATTACATGTTTAATTAAATGTCAATGCATTAAATGTTTAATGCCAACTCTAAATGAGACAATACAAATTAAATGTTTAATTACATGTCAATGGCTTAAATAAGACTGTAAACATTAAAAGTTTACTTAAATGTCATTGGTTTAAATGAAACTGTAAACGTTAAATGTTTAATGTCAATGGTTTAAATGAGACTATACACATTAAATGTTTAATGTCAATGGTTTCAATGATACTGTACACATCAAATGTTTAATGTTAATGGTTTAAATGAGACTGTACACATTAAATGTTTAATGCCAATGGTTTAAATGAGACTGTACACATTAAATGTTTAAACGTCATTGGTTTAAATGACACTGCACACATTAAATGCTGAATTACATGTTGATGGTTTAAATGAGACTGTAAACATTAAAGGTTTAATTAAATATCAATGGTTTAAATGAGACAATACACATTAAATGTTTAATCAAATGTCAATGGCTTAAATGAGACTGTACACATTAAATGTGTAATTACATGGCAATAGTTTAAATAGACTATACACATAAAATGTTTAATTAAATGTCAATGGTTTAAATGAGACTGTACACGTTTGTGTCTTTCGGCTTTTCCTGGTTAGGGGTCGCCACAGCGGAATTCCGGTCCGCTAATGATTGGTAGTGGATTTTTTTATGTACCGGGTTACCAGCCCTGATGCACAACCTTCAATGAAGGCACACCCTATTCACGTATGCCTCCACACAGAAGACGATCTAGCTGAGAATCGGAGACTGTACACGTGAAATGTTTAATTAAATGTCAATGGTTTAAATGAGACTGTACACATTAAATGTTTAATTAAATGCCCTGGTTTAAATGAGACTGACTGTCTTTTTGGCTTTTCCCGGTTAGGGGTCGCCACAGCGGAACTTTGGTCTGCTAACGATTGGCAGTAGATTTTTATGGTGCTGAGTTGCCAGCCCGATACTCTACCTTCAGCGAAGGCACGCCCATTCACGCATGTCTTTCGGAGGCCACTCGACCGCGGGGAGGAATTGCAGACTCTACACAGAAGGCACTCCAATCGAGAAATGAACAGGAGAACCTCTTGCTGTGAGGTAACAACGCTACTGCTGTACCACCGAGAAAGGGTAAATGAGACTCTACACGTTAAATGTTTAAATGTCAATGGTTTAAATGAGATGCTAC